>NC_044982.1:157147250-157206726 GCF_008728515.1 Papio anubis
TATACCAGATCTGTGCATTTCACTGAAGATAAATTATACCTCAAATTAAAAACATTTTTTAAAAGAGAGATGGGCCAGACGCAGTGGCTCACGCCTGTAATCCCAGCACTTTGGGAGGCCGAGGCGGGTAGATCACCTGAGTCAGGAGCTCGAGAGCAGCCTGGAAAACATGGTGAAATCCTGTCTCTATTAAAAATACCAAAATTAGCCAGGCATGGGGACACAGGCCTGTAGTCCCAGCTGCTCAGGAGGCTGAGGCAGGAGAATTGCTTCAACCCAGTAGGCGGAGGTTACAGTGAGCAGAGATCACGCCACTGTACTGGAGCCTGGGCAACAGAGCGAGACTCCATCTCAAAAGAAAAAAAAAACAGACAGATGAAGGTTCCCAACTTTCACTAAAGGCAGAGTAGCTTGTTATAGATTAGCCGCCCCACAAAAGCAGTTAGAGAAACTGGACAAAAATGTGCCCCCACCACCAAAAACAACTGTTTGAAGGTAATTGGAGACCTCAGTCAGAACTTGAGTGACCAGGCCTAGGAGGTGACCCTGACAGTCTGTAGTGCTTTTCCCACATTGGAGACTGGTGAACAGTAGAGGGCTAAGAGGTTAAGAAACTGAGTCTGAAGTGGTGGTTAAGAGGCTGGAGAGCCTAGCTGAATGTTTGGCACTCACAGGGCTGAAATGACCTCATGAGAATTTGGGTCCCAGTAAGGAGATGGGACCTTGGTGGGAACCCTGGAAGGGTCACCCCTAGGAGTCCAAATGAATAAAAAATAGGCCAGCCCTCGCAAAAACTAAAGCCTGCTTTAAACCAGCTTAGTCCCAAACTACACGAAGTTGATCTGCGCTTACTCCAATTGTGTGCCATAAAGTCAAAGTCAATACTCTCTGGAGGCAGATAAAAGTTTACTAGCAACGCCATAAGACAAGACAAGACTAAATGAGAAAGAACAAGAAAAAAAACAATACAAACATACAAGAAAAAAACCAATAGAAACATACATGTAAGGAAGATAAGGAAGAAAGTTGTTTTGTTTTGTTTTTTTTTTTTTTTTTTTTTTTTTTTTGGAGACGGAGTCTCGCTCTGTCACCCAGGCTTGAGTGCAGTGGCACGATCTCAGCTCACTGCAACCTCTGCCTCCCAGGTTCGAGCGATTCTCCTGCCTCAGCCTCCCAAGTAGCTGGGATTACAGGCATGCGCCACCATGCCCGGCTAATTTTTGTATTGGCCAGGCTGGTCTGGAACTCCTGACCTCAGGTGGTCCATTCACCTCAGTCTCCCAAATTGCTGGGATTACAGGCATGAACCACTGTGCCTGACCAATATTTTGCCACAATTTAAAATAAATAATTTTTTTTTTTTTTCAGGTTTGGGCTCAGACTATATTCTAAACAGTCACATGGCGGCTGACTCTTCTCCAGGCCTTCTGCCGGGTTTTACATGTTTATTGTTTTTGCCTTCTTGTCATGTGCTCGGTAGATGGCAGCTTCCAGGTGCTCCTAAGGGGCCAGAAAAGAGAGTGAGAAGGCACGGAGGCTGCCAGGTCATCCCCCTCAGGGCCTCACCCTCATCAACTCCCTCAACTGGGTCTCCTGCAACTATTGGGGGGTCACCTCGGCCAGCGCTTTGCCCTGAGCTTCCTGCTGCTGCAGCTGGGCAGAGCCTCCTTCTCAGAGGCCAGCTGCTGATAGGCTGCCAGGTACTGCTGCAGGGGACCCAGGGAATGGTCTCGCTGCTGCTGCAGACTCTGAGCCTCTTGGCTCTTCAGCTCCACCTGCAGGATAGGCGTCAGGGTAGGCAGTGGCTGGCTTCCAGATTCTGGGCCCATAAACAGGGTGGCGAGGGCACAGTGGGGCTCTGCTATCTGCCCAGGCCCCTGGCTCCTAGCCCCTTCCTCCAGGTCTAAGTGACTGCCTCCCTTGCCTAGAGGCCCATGCCTCCCTCCCCAGGCTCAAATCTCACACCTCTTCTCCTACCACAGCTGCACGCCACAGACTGGTGGTGGAAAAGCAGAGGGAGCCAACCACCATCTGCTAAGTTGTGGTGAGGGCGTTCTGTATGATCTCCAGGGTTTGCAACCACCTCCGCCTGCTCCCCCAAAGCTCGGCCTTCCGCCCCAGCTCCCCCAGCCTCTCCTCCAGCTCCTGCAGCCTCACCTCCTGCTTCTGCATCTCCTCCTGCTGCGATTTTGCCTCGACGTTTTTCCGAATGCTCGATTTCGATTTTGTTTTTCCTGAAAAAGAGTTTATTTTTTCCCGAGGCCTGACGCTGGAAATTTTGCGCGACGCTCTCGGTTTTTCCGGAAGAGATCTCGAGCCGAGTCTGATCTGACCCGAGTTTTGAAATTTGCCGAGCCGAGCCTTGCTCTTTTCCGAGCTCTGCCGGAGGCCCGGAGCCCCGCCTTTATGATCTCGAGCCTGCTCCTTCCTCGATTTTTCCCGCGATTTTGGTTTCTCGAGATTCTCTGACTTCTCGAGCCCTCGCCTGACGCTCTTTTTCCGAGATTTCCCGAGCCGACGTTTCCGAGCCCGATTCTGAGCCTGATGTCGCCTGATTTCTGATTTATTGCCCGACGCGCCGATTCTGCCTGACGTGCCTGCCGATTGATCGCCTGGCCTGAGCCTGACGCCCGCGATTTGCCATCTGACGTTTTCCGATTTTCGGACGCCTGACGTCGCCCGGATCGCCTCGAGCCGCTCTTCCCGAAATGCCTGATTTGCCCGACGACGCTCTCGAAATTCGCCCGATTGTCGGTTCTGACGTGCCTCGAGTCGCTCGAGTCGAGCGCCAGAGTCTGATACGCTCGAGCGGATTTTCCCGGACGATTTCCGGAAATTCTGATTTGTCGACGCCGAGCCTGCCCGAGCCTTTGATCGCCTTTGTTGAAATGCGCCGAGCCGAGCTTTCCGATGCCTTTCCGAGTTTGATTTTCTTCCCGAGCCTCTGACGCTCTTCCGAGTCGATTTTTCCGAGTTTTGCCCGAGTTCCTGATCTGTCCTGTTCTTGCGCCGAGCCTCGACGAGTCGATGCCCCTGGGGTACAGGCGGTCCCACAAGTTGTTCTTCCACCTGGGCTGAGCCACGCATACACTCTGCAGCTCCTACCCAGGTGGTCAGCCTCCTCCCCAGCTGCTGCTGGAACAGTGAAAGTGCTTGCCTTGAACTTCAGAAGGAAAGCTAGACCCACGGATAGTCATATAAATGCACTATAAAACAATGGTTTTCACCCAGTGATCCTTTCAAATACATATTTTAAGCCCTAACTCTGAGACTCTTGATCTCAGGCAGGCCCTTCAAGCCAGATTTTAGCACACCTCTAGAGGATTCTATGGTGGGACCAGAACAAGGGCCCAAATTCTTCCAACTCTGCCTGGAGCCTCCCATACCTGCATGATCCCTAGACCATGGTCCCAGCCGATCGGGATCCCACAACCCCGGGCTGCAGCCGCCATGGGCAGCAGGAGCTTGGCCTCTCCAGCCTTTCTAGCTCCTTTACGCTGAGCTGGGATCTCAGACTTCAGATTCTACAAGTCGGTTTTTTCTTGTAGTTCGCATTTTTCTCTCAGCTCATCATCGGTTATGCTACTTCACTCAGAGTGGGTAGTAGAGAAAGGAATGAACTAAGAACAAGCGACTGCTTTGGTGATCAACCCTACTTTCACCCCACAACCACAGAACCGTGGTACTGGATGGGACCCCAGGAATTTAAAGCCCCAGGTGGCAGGCCAGAGAAGGACACAGCTGCCTGGAGGCTGGCCCCCATGAGTCCTGCGTGGGCACAGCCGCACTAGAGCTTCCTGTGCACACACATGAAAACCTGTATGAGCTTCCTCACCATGCTCACCACCCACCTCCCAGCACACCCCCACGCCAGAGCCCTAGACCTCCCCCATCCCACGACATCCCCCATCCTACGTGTTCCTGTACAGTTCCAGGACTCAGGGCATCCCTCTCCCTTTGCCAACCTCATGCTGCAACAGAGAAAGGTGAAGTCAGGATAGAGCAGGGCAGAGGACGGGCTGGCCTCCACCAGGAACAACAGCCACCGTGGACCACACTCCACACACCACTTCCCCCACCCCAGTCACACCTGACATGCCTCAAGGCACTTCCCAAGCCCAGGGTCTCCTTTGGTTTTTCTTCTTTTGTTTTGTTTCTTTCTTACTTTTCTTTTTCTTCAGGCAGAGTTTGACTCTTGTTGCCCTGACTGGAGTGCAATGGCGCAATCTCAGCTCACCACAACCTCCGCCTCCCGGGTTCAAGCAATTCTCCTGCCTCGCCTCCCGGATTAGCTGGGATTATAGGCATGTGCCACCACACCCGCTAACTTTGTATTTTTAGTAGAGATGGGGTTTCTCCATGTCCGTCTGTCTAGTCTTGAACTCCCAACCTCAGGTGATCCGCCAGCCTCGGCCTCCCAAAGTGCTGGTGGCCATAGGTGGTTTCTGTATTAACCTTGGCCTCATTTGTCTCTTCTTCAAAGAACTCAGTAAAGGTGGAAGGACAGGGTAAAAGAGACTGGGACCATAGCTGGCTAGCAGGGGGCCCAGAGCATCAGATGCATTGCTATTGTTCTTACTGTTACTACTACCACTGTTGAACCTTTACTGGACTGCTTCACCAGGCACCGCGACCACAATCCCATCTAATCCTCACAACTTCCATAGGAGAGACGGTTACCACATTACCTCTATCGTATAGACGAACAAATATGGGTATTATAGCTGCCGCCTACATCACGTAGAGCTGGGATTTCAACACCCATGTATATCTGATTCTAAGCCCATTCTTTCACTGGGGTAGGCAAAGATAAGAAGGAGGAAATAATCATTCGTTGACATTTTGAAGTACGATAGATTGAACCATCCAAAACCTCAGAAAGTACAGAAGGGAAACATCTCCCCAACACTGCACCTCTCCTGAGATGTTTATGAATCCTTACAAACATGTTTACAAGGCCCCCATACAATATACCACACACACACACACGCTCCTCTCTCAACACAAATAGTAACATACCAAGCTACTCTTTCTGTAACTCTTTATGGTACAAGTATCCACCGGGCCACTTGGGGACATGGCCAAGCCACAGTCAACATGGGCAGGGCTGGCACTTGGCTCAAGTGCAGCTCTATGTCCAGTGCTCACTCCCCACCTGCCTCAACCCACCCACACAGCAGCTTCACTCAGCCCCTGTCAGCCTCTAACCACCACACACACAAAAGCAGCAAGAAAATGCCGCCTCTCGGCCCCAGGAAGCGGTTCCTTTGTGGTCACCATCTCTGCAAATTCCAGGCATCGCGGCTGACCGCCCTTTTCTTCTGTGTAGCAACAGCAGAGATCCCGCCTAAATCTCTTGGTAAAATTCCATGACCATGCAGGCGGCCGACCAGATGCCTGCAGTCTCCTGGAATGAGAGACATTCAGATGGCCCAAAGGACTCCCCCATAAAGGCCTGTCAAAGTGCAACACTGAAGGATGATGTGGGGTACCTCAGATTCCCACCTCTGTAACTGCTGGACAGCACGCTGGCTGTAATAGCCGCCTGAAGCTCGGGGCTTTCCTTTCACATGTAAGGATTTGTATGGTATGAACTTGGGCCTTTGGGAGAAAAGACAAGCAAGTGCTGAAAGAGAAGCAAAGAAACCTTCTCCAGAGGACAGGAGGGAACTTCACACCCTCCACTCACCTCTAGCTCCCTCCCTAGGGCTTCCTGATGTTGGTGGCTTGCCTTCTTCCCTATAGAAAGAGGGAAGACAGAGCTCTTACTAGGGGAGGCAGAGATGGCACAAAGAGACATGCCCCCAGAACACCAACACCACTGCCCCAGGACAGCCCACCCATGGGGTTCAGGTTATCAGGGACCCCAGTGGGATGGTGGGATCCGGGTGAGCCTTCTTCCCAGGCTGGGAGGGCAAGAGGAGACTGGGGCCTCACGGTTGAGTGCCCTCCAAACCCAGTGCAGCCATGTGGAGCAAACAAAGAAATCAATGCTATCTTCCAGCTGGGCTCTGCCCCGCTTGCTCGTGGCAGAGTCAAAGGAAGGTGACTGAGGGTGGCCCCCTGGGACTCTATTCCCCAGGCCAGGAAGCCGGTAGGCAGGGGCCAGGATGGATTTTAAAGGTAGTTCTCAGACCCAATAAACACCTAACTGGTCAACTCTCCTCAACTCCCAAAGTGGTGCTGACTTGGGTGGTCTTGCTGGTTTTGCCCACGCTTCGGGCCGGGTGGTGGTGAAATCCAAAGTCTGAAACCAGATTCTCTCAAAAAGACAGTCAGGAAACCTTCTCGAGATGGAGTGAGAAGAGTCCACCCTTCTGCCAGCTTGTGATTTAGAAGGTGACGGTCACGTGGTCGCCCCTGTGTAATCCTTAATCTCTTTGGGAGGCCGACGGGCGGATCACGCAGGTCAGGCAGATCGGCGACCATCCTGGGCCAACACGAAACCCCGTCTCTACTAAAAATACAAAAACTAGCCGGGCGTAGGTGGCGGGTACCCAGAAACCTCCAGCTACTCGGGAGGTTGCTTTGAGAATGGCGTAAAATCAGAAAGGCGAGCTTGCAGTAGCTGAGATCCAGCCACTGCACTCCAGCCTGGGCTGGCCAGAGCCATTCCGCCCAAAAGCACACAAAAAAAATAGAAAGGTGCATTCATTCAACAAACATTGAGCACACACGGGTTGGTGGGACTCCAGCTCTTCACAGCAGATATAGGACGGAAAAGACAGGAACCCTCTGTCCCAGGCTCCATTCTAGTGGGTCCCTTTAACTCCTCAGACTCTCAGAGCTGTAATAGACAGACCCTGATACTCTCACCAATTCCCCAGGAAGTCTAAGCCCGGTAGCGGAGAGTTTACAGCAGTCGTGGACTAGGGATTAACATAAAAACAACAATGATAAATCTCGTTTAAACTTCACCAATGTAGGTAAAACCACACCACTCCTATTTTACAGATGTGAAAAGAGAGGCCCAAAGAGCTCAAGGAATTTTGCCCTCTATCATATCCCCCAGCAGATGGAGAGGATTCAAACCCAGAATTCTTGGCAGAAAAGCCGGGAGTTCTTCCACAATAATCTTAACACTACTCCCCACCACCCCTTTGGGTCTCTGTCCCCAGGAGCCTGGCCAGCCAAGACTCACATCCTCATTAGGAGCGGCAACCACCAGAAGTGGTTGGTCTCTTGTGGGTTAGCACCATTATTTATGTTCTTCTTTTGGTGTCGCTATTCTGTACCAACACTAGGTTGGCCTGTATGTACAGTCCCTCAAACTGTGGAAAGGAAGAGCAGTGATACTATGAGAACTAGAAACTCCTACAGTCACATCCTGCTTTACAGTTTATACAAAATACTCTTATGCACCATCTGATTTAATGCCACCAAGAACTGTAGAAAGTGTTGCCCAAATCACTTAGTGACTGAGACGGATTGATACCATGGCTGAACAGAAGGCACTAATGGAACTGAAACTCAGTCTTCTGACTCTGAGCTCTGGGATTTTGCCACAAGTCAGCAGCTGCCAGGGACCAAAACCAGAGGCAGCGCAGAAAAAGCACATATTAATGAAAGGGTGAAAACTGTACAACGCGGTGGTTTAGAGTCATACACCCTCACACGCCTGTTAGTGTGAAGAAGTGCACCACTACCCTCTCAAACTTTAGAGATAATGTATGCTCATGGCAGAAGGCAGCCTTTCTGTGAAATCTAGGAACTTAACACAAAGAGGACAACCCAACCCTCATTTCAGAGAGAAGTCTTGTATATTCTTATAAATGTATGAGACAGTCACCCCTAAGTACATTAATGTTTTGTCTCTCAGTAGACTCAAAGGAAACTGACACTCAGAAAGATGTCTATATTTATCCCAAAGGCACCTGTGCACTCCTCAGGTGGAGACAATATAAAGATCTGCTGTCAAGTTCAGTTTCCCAAGATCTGTTCCACAGAAGATAGGCAAATCTCACTCCAGCAACCACTTAATTGAGGGCACTCCCTGGTCCCGCAAACAATGCAGAATTCAAATCTGAGGTGGAGAACTGCAAACAATGTTCAGTCTCTGGAGAGGTGCTCTGAGAAATCAAACAACCCCATTTCCCTGCTACCCAGAACACTGTCAATGTTGGAGTCACAGGGAGGTGAAGGCTACACTGTCAACATCTGTGTTAAGGGAGTAAGGCAGCCTGAAATCCTCTCTCTGAGGTCCCACAGTCCCCAATCCCCTTCCAGCTGTTCCGTAAGCAAACCAGAGGAACCATGAAATGGGCAAGAACACTTTAGGGGACTGGGTCCTAAGACCAAAGACCGGTCTCGTGGCAGTAATGGACAGTTCCCAGAGGGATCTCAGACATTCCACCTCGGTGGCGAAAGTGGGGGACACATGAGCGCAATGCCCAAGCTGTCGCTTTGAGATTGGGGGAGGAGTCCCAGGATTGGGACCCAGGTCCCTGGAGATGCCCCAGGAGGCCAGCCTGTGCATGGGAGGTGAGGGCTGAGCATGGAGCCGGGGAAGCCCCAGGAGTCACCTGTCCAAAGTGCCACCAGGTGGCAACCGTGAGGCGCAGGTTCTAGGGCACCCAGGCCCTGAGACGGAGCCCAGTACTCCAAGAGGCCTGGCCAGTAGCAGGAGGTGTTTGAGAGTATGGAGTGGAAGCCCTGAGGCTCACTGAGCTCAAAAGCCACCGGGGTGACTGGAGACAACAGGACTCAACAGGAGCTGGGCTGGCTCACACAAGTGATTCTGGTGGAAGCCCAGGAGGCACTGGTTCAGCCCGGCCCTCAGCAGGCACGACTCTGGCAGCCTGACTACCGGGAGGGCCTGGGGCCGGGGTTGGGGCCGCAACCGTGCTTTTATCTTTTCCTCACTCCTGGCTGAAATTTCATCGGTCGGTCTCTTAAATACCTGGCGGGTAGGGCGGGTTAGCCATCAGCACAATCCAGGCGAGATGGAACGATGGGCATCTCCAGTCACCACCAGGCTGCACCGAGCCAGAGGAGGCGTAACCAGCCACAATTAGAATGCACAGGGCGGCCCCTAATGCTTCAAGCCTATTTGGGTCAATGAGAGTGACGGGTAGAAGGAGGCGTGGCCGGTGACAGCCTCGGCCCCTTGTGCCAGTCCCAGATGTCGCCATGAAAGCCGCCAATCAAGGTCCCCGCCCACTCCAGGAGAGGGCTGGCTTTCAATTTTAAAAACTTTAAAACTGTATTACCCTCAATTATGTATTAAATCCTATTAAAATGGAAATTTTATAGTGTGCTGACATTTATACAGACTAGATGGACCAAACATTCCAATAAGATAAAGAATCACAATGATTTCTCTTTTAAAAACTTCTCTCATCTGCAGTATTATGAAGATTTTGTTTTCAAACACAAAACAAAAAACAAAAGAAAACGAGAAACATGTCTAATATCTTTTAAAACATAGTTTGTAGCCAGTGTGTGGCTCACGCCTGCAATCCCACCCAGCACTTGGGATGCTGGGTACCTGGAGTTCAGGAGTTCAAAACGAAGAAGCAATGACAGTCCTGTCTCTATTAAAAAACACAAAACTAGCTGGGCATGGTGGTGCAGCCCTGTAATCCCAGCCACTGGGAGGCTGGAGAGTGAGGAGAATCCCTTGAACCTGTAGGCAGGAGGGCACAGGCGAGCCAAAATCATGCCAGTACTGCACTTCAGCTCAGCTTACAGAACAAGACTCTGTCTCAAATGAGCAATACACACACACACACACACACACGGGACAGCCTACTAATAAGCACTCAAAGGTCTTGCTAAAGCTTTGAAACGTGCCATGGTATCCCTAAAGTAAGGCTTAAATGTTATGATGGGGGAGAGAAGACAAGAACTCCTACTCTCTGCCGAGGTTAACTACCAAATCCTATTTTTCAGGAATCTCACCGCCTCTAAGCCCTGAAAATGAAACTGAATTTCAATGGATACTGAAGGTATGACTCTTCTGCAATCAATGAAACCAAGAATGTGTCTTCGTCACTGTGTAGTGCTTGCTACCTGGGATCAAGGATTGATTCTCATGATTTGCCTCCATTATCTGTGTGCCTTGGTAATCAAATTAAGTTTTTCTAAAGTTCTACAATTTACAGTTGGGTATATAAGAGTATGCTTCTGTAAAATATAGTCTCTGGAACAGAGCACTTGGGAATGTCTTTATGATGCAATTTGTGGCCCCTCCTGTTCTGATGAATCAAGGTGAAATGGAGTAGGGACCAAGCAACTACTATAACAGTTCCTCCAGGGTGTTCAGGTGGAACTGGCATACAGCAGGTAGAAAATGTTTCCTTCTGTGGGTCCAAAGCCATGAGCACCATATGTTCTGCCCTCGAGCACGGCTAAATAGAAATAAAGACATAAATTTTCCTTCCACTTCACCCTCCAGCCAATGTTTATTTGTACTCTAAATAGAAACTGAATGGCAATGAGAGATTTCATCTAAAAGTATAAGCCATGCTATCGCCTCATCCAGCCTGATCTCATCTAGTACCATTTATATCCTCTTATATATGTAATATTGTGAAAAGGATCTTCATAAATGTAAGACTCGGGCAATAATGTAGAAGTTCTATGATAAAAGACCAATTAGATCTGAATGTCCAAACTTACTAGAAGAAAAGTGAAATCACTGATCTCTGACCTCGCCCTCTGCCTGCCTTGGCCTCCAAAGTGCTGGGATTACAGGCATGAGGCAATCACTTCTGGCCTTATTTTTCCTTGTTTTGAGGAGTACATTTTGCAAGGGTGCCCAGGGTGAGATGACTGTGAGATGGGTAGGTGCCTCCCCAAGGTGCAACCCGCCTTGACGTCTCGGGTCTCGGGCTCTGCCCAGGACTGTCAGTGGTGCTTCGCAGTTCCCTAGTTGGGTGAGCTCCAGTTCTCTTCCCACCAGCTGAGGGGCCCAGGCTGCAGGGAAGGCCAGAGAGAAGGGAGTTAGCTGCCCGGGACCTGGGCGGCAATCCACAGCAGGAGCCAGAGCCCACTTTCCCGCCTGGGGAGAGGGAGACTTGTGATCTCATTGTTTTCAAGGATTCATCCAGCTCTGTTTTCCTGGGCCAAGGGTTTGTCCTGGGGCACCTGTGGCTGATGCCCTGGGCTCCAGCCTCTCTATCCCAAGTGGAGCAGGGCTGAGCAAAGTCACCTCCACATTCTTGGGCTTTCATCCCCATCCTGAGCTGTTTGTCTCTGGGCTTCCCATCAGTGCTGGGTGCCCCTATAGAAGCCTCCCAGAGTGAAGAGCTAGCTGCAAAGCGATGTGATCGGAAGGTGGTGAAGGTGAGACAGCAGTTGCTGCCTGAGCGTCGTGGCTGTCCAGCCACTGGGCAGGCCGTGTCCACTCTGCCCGCACAGCAAATCTATCACTGTGACACGGGTTTTGCAAAAAGAAAAAGAGATTCACAAGACCGCCAAGTGAGGAGGTGGGGTATTTCAAATCCTTATCTCCCTGGAGATAAGGCTGACGGCTGTTT
The DNA here is from genome assembly GCF_008728515.1 of Papio anubis. Lineage (NCBI taxonomy): Eukaryota > Metazoa > Chordata > Mammalia > Primates > Cercopithecidae > Papio > Papio anubis. Next base: position 157,158,731 of record NC_044982.1, read on the forward strand.
CTAGGTTAGGAAGTGTGCTGGTCTAAAATGTGGGGAGGTGATTGGCAGTGGGGAAAAATGAAGTAACAGGTTCATTTGTGCAAGTGCTATCAGGCAGCTGGTCAACTCGTGGCTCATGCCTGTAATCCCAACACTTTGGGAGGCAAAGGGCATCACCTGAGATCAGGAGTGTGAGACCAGCCTGGCCAACATGGTAAAACCCCATCTCTATTAAAAATACAAAAATTAGGCTGAGGACATGGCTCATGCCTGTAATCCCAGCACTTTGGGAGGCCTAGGCAGGTGGATCAGGAGGTCAGGAGACCGAGACCATCCTGGCTAAAACAGTGAAACCCCATCTCTACTAAAAAAAAAAAATATATATATATATATATACAAAAAATTAGCCAGGTATGGTGGTGGGCACCTATAGTCCCAGCTACTCGGGAAGCTGAGGCAGGAGAATGGTGCGAACCCACGAGGCAGAACTTGCAGTGAGCTGAGATCGCACCACTGCACTCCAGCCTGGGTGACAGAGCGAGACTCTGTCTCAAAAAAAAAAAAAAAAAATACAAAAATACAAAAATTAGCTGGGCATGGTGGTGAGCACCTGTAATCCCAGCTACTCGGGAGGCTGAGGTGGGAGAAGTGCTTGAACTCAGGTGGCAGAGGTTGCAGTGAGCTGAGATCGCGCCACTGCACTCCAGCCTGTGCGACCGAGCCAGACTGTCCAAAAACAACCAAAAAGCCTGGGTGCGGTGGCTCATGCCTGTAATCTCAGCACTTTGGGAGGCCAAGGTGGGCTGATCACCTGAGGTTGGGAGGTCGAGACCAGCCTGATCAACATGGAGAAACCCCATCCCTACTAAAAATACAAAATTAGCCAGGCGTGGTGCTGCATGACTGTAATCCCAGCTAGTTGGGAGGCTGAGGCAGGAGAATCGCTTGAACCCAGGAGGCAGAGGTTGCGGTGAGCTGAGTCACACCATTGCACTCCAGCCTGGGCAACAAGAGCCAAACTCCATCTCAAACAACCAACCAACCGAACGAAAAACAAAACAAAAGAAAAAACACAGTGTAACAAGTTATTATAAAGTTACTGCTCAGGGACCAGCTTGCCCGTCCTGTGCCTTTAGAGGGAAGCTCCCGCCCACTGTTCTTCAGTTTTATATCTTAAGTACAGGAGTCACCAAACTAGGCCTATGTACCACAGCTGGCACCCAGCCTTTATTTATTTATTTTTTGAGATGGAGTCTCTCTCTGTCCCCCAGGTTGCAGTGGAGTGGCACGATCTCTGCTCACTGCAACCTCCGCTTCCTGGGTTCAAACAATTCTCCTGACTCAGCCTCCCGAGTAGCTGGGATTACAGGTGCATGCCACCACGCACTTTGGGCGTTGGCCTCTCAAAGTGCTGGGATTACAGGCATGAGCCATGATGCCTGACCCAGCCTTTTTGAAAATGAAGGTTTTGGCCAGCACGGTGGCTCACGTCTGTAATTCCAGCACTTTGGGAGGCCAAGGCAGGCGGATAACCTGCGGTCAGGAGTTCGAACCCAGCCTGGCCAACAAGGTGAAACCCGTCTCTACCAAAAATACGCTTAATTAGCCAGGAGTGATGGCATGCACATGTAATGCCAGCTACTTGGGAGGCTGAGGCAGGAGAATCACTTGAACCCAGGAGGCAGAGGTCGTAGTGAGCGAGATCACCCGATTGCACTCCATCCAGCCTTGGCAACAAGAGCGAAACTCCATCCCAAAAATAAAAAATAAAAAATGATGTCCTTTTTTGCATCTCAACCCTTTTTTATATTTTTTATTTTGAGACAGGGTCTCACTCTGTTGCCCAGGTTGGAGTGCAGGAGCCTCATCTTAGCTCACTGCAGCCTCAACCTCCCCAGCGCACATGATCACCCCCCTCTAGCTACAAATGGCACAGGTACAGGTGGGCACCACCATGCCAGCCTAATTTTTGGTATTTTTTTTTTGTAGAGAGGATTTCATGTTGCCCAGATCTTGACTCCCGGGGCTCAAACGTCTCTCTGCCTCCACCTCGAGTGCTGGGATTACACAGGCGTGAGCCACCATGCAACCCATAGCTTTAGAATTAAAAGTGTATTTCACTTTGATATTGGTACAGCCGCCCGTGGGTTTTGCTTACTATTTAAATGTTGTATCTTTGCTTGTCAGCTTTGCTTTCAGTCTGACATTTTTGAATTTAAAATGTTTATCTTGTAGGTAGCACATTGATGGATCATATTTTCTTTTTTAATCCTTTCAGCCAGCCGGCTTTTCTTGTTTTGTGAGACAGAGTTTTGCTCGTCACCCAGGCTGGAGTGCAATGGTGCGATCTCAGCTCACTGCAACCTCTGCCTCCTGGGTTCAAGCGATTCTACAGCCTCAGCCTCCTGAGTAGTTGGGATTACAGGCGCCTGAAACCATGCCTGGCTAATACCCATTATTTTTACTAGCTAGAGGCGGGGGTTTCTTCATGTGCTCCGGGCTGGTTGGCGGACTCCTGAATAAAGGGCAGTCCTGCCTCAGCCTCCCAAAGTGCTGAGATTACAGACGTAAGCCACCACACCTGGCCAAAGTGAATTTTTTTTTCTCAGAAAATCTACTCCATTCTTTTTCCCAGAAACCAAGTTTGTACAACTAAAATAAATATTTATATTCTAATTTTTTTGTTCTGAGGTCTTACTGAGTTTTAATAGAATTTCATCTTTACATGTTTAAAAAAATTAGAAAATACAGATAAAACATAACTAAGTTAATAATAACATCTTTTCCTTCTGTTCAAAGTTCATTACTATTAGCCGTGCAGTGGCTCACACTTGTAATCCCAGCATTTTGGGAGACAGAGGCGACGGATCACTTGAGCCTAGGAGTTCGACACCAGCCTGGGCAACATGGCAAACCACGGTCTCTACAAAAATACAAAAATTAGCTAGGCGTGGTTGCTTGTGCCTGCAGTCCTAGCTATTGGCAAGGCTGAGGTTGAGAACCACGTGAACCCGGTAAGTCAAGGCTGCAGTGGTGCAGCCTCTGTCCCCCAGGCTGGAGTGCAGTGGTGCAATCTCGGCTCACTGCAATCTCGGCCTCCCAGGTTCAAGCAATCCTCCTGCCTCAGCCTCCCAGTAGCCGGGATTACAGGCGCGCACCACCACACCAGGCTAATTTTTGTATTTTTAGTAGGAAAGGGGTCTCACCATGTTGGCCAGGCTGATCTTGAACTCCTGACCTCAAATAATCCACCTGCCTCGGCCTCCCAAAGTGCTGGGATTACAGGCGTGACCACCATGCCCTTTTTCCTTCTTAGAGGCAGGATGTCACTCTGTCGCCCAGGCTGGAGTGCAGTGGCATGATCTCAGCTCACTGTAGCATTGACCTTGAGCTGAGCGATTCTCCTACTCCAGCCTCCAGTGCTTTGTGATCTGGGTGTGTGCACTACACCTGGCTAATTGTTAATTTTTTTTTTTTTTGGAGATGGGGTCTTGCTATGTTGCCCAGTCTGGCATGGGATCCTCCAACTCCTGGCTTTGAGCGATCCTCCCTTCGGCCTCCCAAAGCCCTGAAAATTACAGACATGAGTCACCATGCCCAGCCTATATTGTTTGCATATTTCTTCCATTGTGTTTTGTGGTCGCTGGAGGTCTGTTCCTTCTTGGATTCCCGGCACAGTGTTCCACAGCTGCTCCGACCCTGCCCAAGACTTCTGCTGCATTCAGTTGAAACACACAGGAGGAAACTTCACTCCCCAGCCGACCACACAAAGATCCGTTCTCATCCCCAGGGCAGCTGGTCTCCCCACTCGACCCGCGCCCTGGATAGCTCCAGTTGCTGTGAGCGCGACCACCCGCCGCGTGATTAAGAGCGCTCCGGGCCGGGCAGTCTCCCGTGGGAGTGGGGCGTGGGTGAGTGCGGCAGAAATCCACCTGGCGCCACTTGCTTGACCCTGGCCTCAGAGGGTGAGCTCAAGTGAGGTATAAAGCGGGACGGGAGGCGAGAGCCGGGAGGACAGCGAAGCGCTCGTCTTCACCATTGGCTGCGCCCCTGGAGCAGCTTACCTCGTTACAGCCATTGCAGGGTGGGGGAGGGGCGCAGGGTGTCGCGTGCACGCCCGCCGCTGGGAGCAGTTAGAGGGCAGGGGATCAGGCTGACGGCTGTGGGAGGTGTCCGGACGCCGGCGGGGCCACGCGGCCCGGCTCTGCTGTCAGGTCCTGTGGCCTGGGGCACCGGGGCGGCGGGAGGCGGAGGCAGAAGTGCGGGGCGCGGGGCTGTGGGAGGCGGAGGCGGTGCGGGCGCGGGGCTGGCGGGCGGCCGAATCTGGGAGGCAGGCGTGGGCGCGGCGGCCGCACCGGGACCTGCGCGGATAGCCCGCGGGGCAGTCTCGGGCCTTTCTCCATCTCTTAAGTGGTGGTGGCTGTGGGTTTTTCTGCAGGCGGTCGTTTTGAGTAATTTGTTTCACGCACGCGCCGTGCTGTGGAGTAAATGCTGCTTTCATGTGTCCCTTAAAACGGTGGCTTTCCTCGTGTGTGTGTACCTTTTGCATTTGAGGGCAGATGACATTGTGACTTGGTCTCCTGTGACCGTCCGTTCTCAAGCTCTCGCCAGCGTGGTGCAAAACCCGGCCAACCCTGCCTACCTTGGAAGGCGGCTTTCCCTTCCCCACCTCCCTTTCCCCTGCATCTCTTCCCTGTTTCCCTCCGCCCCCTCCTCCTTCCCAACTGTTCTGCCACCTCTTGCTGTTCTGTGCTCTGCTGCAAATTTGGGAGTTACTTTGTAAATTATTAAAAAGCCTTAGGTCTTAAACATGTGTGTTTACTTGCAGGCCTGAGAACCCGGGACGCTGGAGAAAAGCTGCCCTCTGAATGTTTGGCTGCCACCCAGGCTCGCCTTGACTCCAAATGTTCCGTTGAAAACAGATACACAGGTGGGGTTTGGCATGTCTTTGTCTTGGCGTGTTTCTGCTTCCATGTTTAAATTTCTCGATATAAAGGCTATTTTAGAGGCATGTAGATTAGTTACTCTTCTCTATTGCCAGAGAGCAGGTTCTTCCTCTCTTTCATCTGCCAGTCTTAGCCGAGGCTGCATGAGGCTCACGCCTGTAAATCCCAACAGGCCAAGGCGGGTGTGGATCACGGGGTGAGGAGGTGGAGACCATCCCGGCTAACACGGGTGGGGAACCCATTCACTAAAATACAAAATTAGCCGGGCGAGGTGTGGCCGTAGTCTACTTGGAGGCTGAGGCAGGAGAATGCAAAGGCGTGCTTGAACAGGCGGCAGAGCTTTGCACAGAGCCGAGATCTCACCTGCACTCCCGCCTGGGCGTGACAAGCTGGGCCATCTAAAAAAAAAAAAGGTAGCAGTCTTTATGGCTGTTTTTGTAGATTGTGCACGGCTGCCTTTTAATTAGTTTCTTGCGAGTGCACTACCCTTGAGATCTATTAATTAGCAAAATTTTTTCCGTATTTATTATTACTGGCTAAGAAATCTGCCACACTCCTCACCATATCATGATGACTGTTATGTGTTACTGATAGTATTTCAGCTCTTTAGTGAACTGTGGAGGGGAAAATTGGAGAGGTCAGTTGCAGTAATTATGGCCGATAGAAACTCACTCGTTTTATGAGGTCTTGTGTTTGTGTTTCTGGAGAGACATGAGTGAGTTCAGTTGAGCTGTTTGTTTTGTATTTGTAACCAATACAAGCACTAAGGACAATTGTGTTGAAACTGAGGTCATGATGTTAGGATCTTGAGGGCTGAAGATTCCAAATCAATGGTGTGTATATAGAATTCTATCTGAGTTGAAATTTCCCCTTTCTGGACCTCCGGATGCTGAGGCTGACAGTGTCCATGTGACAGTGCCTTCCCTGACAGAAATCAGCAACCTTTTTTTTCGTGTCAGTAATTCATTATATTTTTAAAACTTTTAACCTCTTTCTCCTAGTCCTCAAATACTGATTTGTTAATGAATTAAAACGTTTCCCAAAGTGTTTTCTGTGAAAGAATAGTTGCAAAAGATACTCAAAGAAAAGTTAAAGTACATGGAAAAATCCAAAGTATATGTTTTATTCATTACATTTGATGAATTTTTTTGTTGTAGTTTTCCTCTCGAGGAGGGTATTGCTCAATGGCTCGGGCTGAAGTGGGGTGGCAGGTCACGAAACCAAAACGCGGCCTCTTGGGTTCAAGCAGTTCTCTGCCTCAGCCTCCTGAATAGCTGGGATTACAGGCACCCTCTGCCTCGCCCAGCTAATTTTTGAGGTGGAGTCTCGCTCTGTCGCCCGAGGCGGGAGTGCAGTGTGTCACAATCTCCATCCACTGCAGCTCTACCTCAGGTTCACGCCATTCTCCTGCCTCAGCCCCCCAAGTAGCTGGCACTATAGGTGCCTGCCACCACACCCGGCTAATTTTTTGTATTTTTAGTAGAGACGGGGTCTCACCATGTTAGCCAGGATGGTCTCGATCTCCTGACCTCGTGATCCACCTGCCTTGGCCTCCCAAAGTGCTGGGATTACAGGTGTGTGCCACTGCGCCCGGTCCTAATTTTTGTATTTTTAGTAGAGACGGACTTTCACCATATTGGCCAGGCTAGTCTTTAACTCCTGACCTCATGATCCGCCCACCTCGGCCTCCCAAAGTGCTGGGATTACAGACGTGAGCTTCCATGCCGGGCCCATGTTTGATGATTTTTTCCGTCCTTAGTTCTTGTAAAAATCATGGTTAGAAAGCAGAGCATAATTGTTCTTTACATAGATCCCAACTGATCAGGGTTTTTAGGGAGTTTTTTTGGCATTCAGTAAATTTTTTACTTTTAGTGTGGAATGTTGTGTGTTTTTTAGTATTAGAAAATATTTGTAGATTTATACATATCAAATTCCATTCTTTTTTGTTTGAGACAGAATCTCACTGTCTTGCCCAGGATGGAATGCAGTGGTGCCATCTCAGCTCACTGCAACCTCCGCCTTCCGAGTTCAAGGGATTCTGCCTCAACCTCCCAAGTAGCTGGGATTACAGGTGTCTGTCACCACACCTGGCTAATTTTTTTTTTTGTTTTTTTTTTTGTTTTTTGAGATGGAGTCTCGCTCTGTTGCCCAGGCTAAAGTGCAGTGGTGTGATCTCGGCTCACTGCAACTTCTGCCTCCCGGGTTCAAGCAATTCTCCTGCCTCAGCCTCCCGAGTAGCTGGCATTACAGGTACCCGCCACCACTTACCTCCACCTCCAGGTTCAAGCGATTCTCTGCCTCAGCCTCCTGAGTAGCTGGGATTACAGGTGCACACCAGCACTCCTGGATAATTTTTGACTTTTTAGTAGAGACAGGGTGTCACCATGTTGGTCAGGCTGGTCTTGAACTCCTGACCTCGTGATCCACCCACCTCAGCCTCCCAAAGTGCTGGGATTACAGGCGTGAGCCACATTTTTAGTAGAGACGAGGTATCACCATGTTGGCCAGGCTGGTCTCAAACTCCTGACCTCAAGTGATCCGTCCACCTCGGCCTCCCAAAGTGCTGGGATTACAGGTGTGAGCCACCGCACCTGGCCCATTTTCACTTTTCATTAGCTGCTTTTTTCCCCCATTTATTTCCTACCTTTCTGTGAAGGATTTCTGAATTAAATGCATTTCATGTCTTAACCTTCTGAATTGTCTGTTCTCTCATTTTCCATGTTGTTGAGGAAAATAACAGGCTACGCGAGACATATTAAATTTGTATGTGGTTGCTCAGATCAGGATAAGTGCTCACCTGGTGCAGAATGGGACTCTGCTCTTGCTTCACCCAGGATGCATTTCCTAGTTCCTTACTAGGGTGGGGACACACCGTACTCCAGCCCTCCGGACCCCGCTCCCTGCTCTGGCATGATTCCACCAGACTATCTTCCAGCTGTCCTCCCTGGACCTCGAGATGTTTTCTTTCTTTCTTTTTTTTTTTTTCCTTTGAGATGAAGTCTCACTCAACGGTCCAGGCTGCAGTGCAGTGGCACAGTCTCGGCTGCTCTAGCCTCCACCTCCCAGGTTCAAGTGATTCTTCTACCTCAGCCTCCCGGTAGCTGGGATTACGGGTTATACCACACGGCGCTCCTTTAATTTTTTGGAAGACAGGACCACCATTTAGATCTTGAACTCCTGACCTCAAGTGATCGCCATACCGACCTTGAATGTGGAGTTACAGGTGTGAGGCCGTGACCCTGACCTAAATATTTTCTCTGACCCTTTCCAAAGCCTGATTTGCATCGATTAGTTATATGTGTGTGATAGGTTTTTCTAAAGTTTTTTTAGAAGTTACCTTTTGCTGGTATAAAGATGCTGAATATGCTGAATGTTAAATACATGTTTGTTGAATTTCTTTGGCTTTATGTGTAGAGAACCATTAACGTTTTTTTGAGATACAGTCTACGCTTAGCCGCCTAAGATTGCAGTGGCATGAAGTCTCAACTCACTGCAACCCTCCGCTTCAGGTTCAAGCAATTCTCCCTTCCTCAGCGTCCGAGTAGCTGGTATTACAGGCGTGAGCCGCACACGCCTGGCTTTTTGGCTATTTTGGTGGAACCCGAGATTTCACCATATTGGCCAGGCTGGTCTTCGAGACTCCTGACCTTGTGATCCGCCTTCCTTGGCCTCGCAAAGTGCTGGGTTTACAGATGTGAGCCACTGCACCTAGCCAACTTTTTGTAAAGTTATAAAATTTATTTTATTGTGGTATCTAGTTCAGGAAATTTTGACCTCTGTAGATTCATGTTAACCCGCCATCATCAGGATGGAGAAGTTTCATCACCCTAAAACCTCCCTTGTGCTGCTCCTTTTATCCACATATTCAGCCTCGTACCCTAGCACTGATCTGTTCTCCATGGGGTGAGGGTGTTAGAGAGTCTGAGTGAACACTTTGGCGCGAAATGATGGCATTGCTGGCACTTCTAGTTATATGTTTGAGATTTCTCTGCTGTTCTGTGTAGTTCCTTTTTATTGCTGAATAGTCATTTCACATCATTTGGATGTACTACGTTGTGTTTATCATTCTGTAATGCATGGCAGGACCTTATATGTGGTTTGTAGCATTTTCTTGATTATTCCTGCGTTTCTATTACTGTGAATCAATGGAGTGGGAATGTGGTTTCAGCTTTCCTGGGATGAGAGCCTAGTGGTGGGAGGTTGGGTCATGTGCTGAACTGGCTTAAAAGTGGCTGATTTGGTTTGTTCCCACTGTGGCAGTCTATCATGTTCTGTTGCTCTGGCCAATCTTAGTTAGCTCTTGGTGTTGCTCAGTTGATTTTTTAGTTGAGGCATTCTAACAAGTCTGGTGGATCTCATTGTGGTTTTAATTTTGCATTTCGTAATACTGGCTAACTTGATGCTGAGTATCTGTGTTCTTTAACATGCTCTTGTCCTAACTCTGAAGTCTCGTTCAGATCTTTTGCCAGAAAAGCTGTATGATGGAACCAAATGCAAAATAACAAGGGAGAGGTTGATTAAAGTTCTGTTTATAACTAGAAGATTTCTGCGCCCTAGGGATGTGGGATGGCTGGAACATGGGGCCTTCGACACTGGACAGATGAAATAGCAGTTGTGTGGTGTGCTCACAGCCTTCCCCTGGGAGGTGGGGACACCGCCTGGGACTGCACTTGCTTGGGAACAGAGTGAGCCACCAGAAGAGGCTGTGGGAGGCACATTTGTGGTAAGAAGAGTGAGATGACGCCCTTGTGGGAAGACGTGATTTAGCTTGTTGAATCCTCTATGGGCGGCAGGGATAGGCAAAGGGTTAAGTCGGCTGTCTGTGATAAGGAAGGGTTGTTTGGCTTTAGGACCTTATCGTGGGAGCAAACTCAGGAGGAGACAATAGTTAAAGCTATTTGAGGAGGCCTTCTTAGTTACGGCAAATCAAAGGGCAACACGTAATATTTAGCCTTAATTTCAGGCCACGGCCTTCTTTCTATATCTGCTTTCTGTGACGTATAAAGGATTTTTTGTCCTTAGTGTTTACTTAGCTGATTCTGATGGCCTAGTCATGGCTTCCTTTGGATTTATGGTGTGCTGGGCTTCGCTGATTCTTCATCTGCCTCGGTTTGTGTCGTTTTGCTGAACAGGAAGTTTCAGCCATTTAGTTCTTTGAATACACCAGTGCGCGCCTTATACCATTTATTAACCGGTGGGTCTGTGCTGAATGCGGTAGGGTTGGTTTTAGGTGGTGCGTGGTGGTTTGCGCTTCAGGTGTCCCAGAGCACTGGAGAATTGCCTGGTGCAAAATCCATCCATTTGTTCAATCCAGAAGTGTTGTAAACAGAGAGACGTTTCCATAGAGTTGCGACACTCATTATTTGTAATCCTGGATGGGATATCATGGCTTACCGATTTAGATACATTTTTCTAATTATATTCCGACGACGTTGTAGCAGCCTGTAATGATGGAACATTTTACAGTGGTGGATTACTTCTCTCCTCTTGGCACATTAATAGCAAGGAGTTTTGAGCAGTTGTTTGACAGAAACACTCAGTGGCTAAAGTCATTGTTCTCGCTTTTCCTTTGTGTGTCCTATGCTCTTGAGGTTATGCTCCCAGTGGCGCCCTGCATAGCAGTGCTTCTCAGTTGTGGCAGTGGAGTGACAGGAGGGAGGACTCAAGCAAGGTGGGCGCGTTTGCCTTTACCATTTCACACCCTTTCCCGATGGACCACAGCATTTGGGCCACACACTGGATAAAAGCACAATTGGTGTAGTAATGCGGTGATGCTCGAAGACTAAGTTTCTCAGTTGTGAAATCTGCTAGGAAGTTAATGAAATATCATTTGAGGCATTTTCAGTAATTTGATATATTGGTTTCTTTTTTTTGAGACAAGTCCACCGCTCAAATTAACCCGGGCTGGGTGCCGTTTGTGATCTCGGGTCATTGCAGAAACAACTCCGGGGTTCACGCGTGTTATCCACTCGGCCTCCGTGCCACGGGACTGCGGGCGCCAGCCACTTGCGCAGCCGACTGGTACCGTATTTTTAGTAGAGATAGGACTCACGGTAGCCAGGATGGAATTCGATCTCCTGACACCATTGATCGCCGCCTCAGCTGCCCAAAGTGCTGGGATTACAGGCACGAGCCACAGCTCGGCCGATATATAGTTTTTGTAAGAAATTGTACTGGATCTGTAACAGATATGATTGATGTATTTTTTTTGGCCGGGTCTGAAACCATAAGCCCAGGCTGGAGTGCAGTGGCGGGATCTCAGCTCATGCCTGCAAGCTCCATACTCGGGATCCACATATTCTCCTGCCTCAGCCTCCAAACTAGCTAGGACTACAGTAGCCAAAACCACCTGCAGCTAGTTTTTTGTATTTTTTAGTAGAGGCGGGGTTTCACGGGTTAGCCAGGATGATTACCGATCTCTGACCTTGTGATCAAGCGTCGGCCTCCCCCAAAGATGCTGGGATTACAGGCTTGAACCCACGGCAGCGACCTGATGTATTTATTTTTAAGTTGTCAAACATTCGGTTAATGATGTGCAACTTTTGGGGAGGGACATTTGCAGGGCTGAATAATGGGTAGCGACGTGCAGTGGTTGCAGATTAAATTTTTTATTTTTGCAGATGATGGTGTGGAACAAAAATTGGACGAGAAATCTAGGATAGGCAGAAAATGAAGAAGAAACTCCTGCACCTGTGTGCAAGCAAGTCAATTCTGGACAGTTGGTTGTAGGGCAAAGCAAGCCAGTAATCTTCTGCGTTTTGACGCAGGAAAGCAATCTGACACTCCTTATCTAAAATAGCGGATGGATTAGTATAGTATTTTTTGGTGACAATTTTTTGGAGCTTTGTTTTTCACAGAGGCAGGTCTGCTCATGCAGCCCAGGCCTACAGTGCAGTGGCGCCAATCTGGCTCACTGCAGCTCACCTCCAGTTCAAGGGATTCTCCTCCCTCCAGCCTCCAGTAGCTGGGACTGCAGGCCCTGCCACCCGCCCTGGCTAATTTTTTGTGTTACACCCCGTGAGGCCGGGGTTTTACCCGTGTTAGCCAGGATGGTCTCAATTTCCCACAAACCCTCACGTGATCTGCCTGCCTAGGCCTCCCAAAGTAAGGGTGCAGGCGTGAGCCACTCGCCCGACCTGGTGGCAATTTTAAAATGTAATTTAAAAATTAAATGTTGTGGTAGAATATACATCACCGACTTACCGTTTTAAACATTTTTTTTATGTTTTGGTTCTTAGCCCGGCATGTGTGAGGGTATATTCGCGTGTTGCATTTTGGCCAGCACCATGTCTCTAGAGACTTTTGCATTTTCTCTCCAGACTGAGCTCTGTGTGCATGAAACACTAACTCCTTGCCCCCAACCATGTAGTTCTACTTTTAATCTCAAATTTGATTACTCAAGATTGTGTCTCCTGTGGGGGAATCATCCACTGTTTGTCCTGTTGTGACTGGGTTCTTGAACTTCTTAAGGTCTTTGGGGTTCATCTGCATGTGTCAAAAAAAATTTTCTTCACTTTAAGGAGGCTCCAATAGTAGTCCTTTATATATGTAAGCCACATTTATCCCACTGTATGCAATTGGCCACTCAGGTTGCTTTCATCTCTTGACTGTTGTGAGTAATGTACCTTGCTATGAACATTGGTTTACAAAGTCTTCCTGAGTCTCTGCTTTTACTAATTCTTTGTGTCTATACCTAGGAGTGGAGATATGGATCAATAATGCGTAGGCCTTTTGTTATTGTTGTTGTTGTTGTTTTGGAGGCGAGTCTGCTTTGTCATGTAGACTGGAGTCGCGATTGGTGCAATCTTGGCTCACTGCAAGCTCCACCTCCTTGGTTCATGCCGAGTTATGCTTGCTCGACATTTGGCTGCGGGTTGCGGGTTGTACGCCGCCGTGACTGGTTGCGTATGTTTGGTGAGATGGGCTTCACCGTGTTGGCCGGGATGGTCTCGATCTCCTGACCTTTAATGACCACCACCTGGCGGTATGCATCTTTGGCGTGACTGTCCACTTTCTTTTTTGAGATGGGTCCCTCTCTGTGCGTGGGCACGGGTGCAGTGGCATCTCAACTCCTGCGCTCCAGCGTCCCAGAGTTCATACCATTCTCCTGCCTCGAAAACTCGAAAGAGTAGCTGGGACTACAGGCGCCACCACCACACCCTGCTAATGTTTTGTATTTTAGTAGGGACGAAGGTTCCACCACCGTGCCAGCCAGGATGTTCTCGATCTCCTGACCTCGCAATCCGCCCACCTCAACCACCCAAAGTGCCAGGACCACAGACGTGAGCCACAGTGCCCGGCCCACTGTCCACTTTCAAATGGTATTACACTGCCCGAGCCGTGGGGCAGTGCTCTGAGCACAGCTTCCTGCTTCTGACCTGTTCTTGGTTGGTTGTGTTGCTGTATCATATGTCCAAGTGAAACATGGTATAAACCCCACAATATGCTGTTTTTGTTTTTGCTTTAAATAGGCAATTACATTTTTTCTCCTCAAATTCAAAAAGAGAAAAAAAAGTCTGGTTGTTTTGAGACAGAGTTTTGCTCTTGTTGCCCAGGCTAGAGTGCAGTGGCACGATCTCAGCTCACTGTAACCTCCACCTCCCAGGTTCAAGCGATTCTCCTGCCTCAGCCTCCCTCATAGCTGGGATTACAGGCACACACCACCATGCCCAGCTAATGTTTTTGTATTTTTAGTAGAGACAGGGTTTCACCACGTTGGTCAGGCTGGCCTTGAACTCCTGACCTTAGGTGATCCAGCTGCCTCCACCTCCCAAACTGCTGGGATTGTAGGTGTGAGCCACCGCGCCCGGCCTCTTTTTTTGGAGATGGAGGTTTGCTCTTGTTGCTCACGCTCCAGGCTGGAGTGCAATGGCATGATCTTGGCTTACTGCAACTTCTGCCTCCTGGGTTCAAGCGATTCTCCTGGCTCAGCTGGGATTACAGGCATGTGCCACCACGCCTGTCCAGTTTTGTATTTTTTGCATAGAGACAGGGTTTCATCACGTTGGTCGGGCTGGTCTCGAACTCCTGACCTCAGATGGTCCACCCACCTCGGCCTCCCAAAGAGCCACCGCGACTGGCCAAAAGTATTTTCTGTTCACCTACATGTTTACCATTTTGGGCCCATAAGGTTTTGTTTCTATCCCAGCTGCCTTCTGGTATCATTTTCCTTCAGTTTGGAGATACCCCTTTACCATTTCTAGATCTGCTGGGCGAGAAGCTTTTCAGTCTGTCACGGTATCAATTTTGGCTTTATCTCTGACTCCACACAAATCACTTCGTCTCACCTTGGGCCTGTGATGTATAAAATAGGAATAAGTGGCCGGGCACGGTGGCTCACGCCTGTAATCCCAGCACTTTGGGAGGCCAAGGCAGGTGGATCACGAGGTCAGGAGATCGAGACCATCCTCGCTAACGGGGTGAAATCCCGTCTCTACTAAAAATACAAAAAAAATTAGCCAAAAAAATCAGCTGGGCGTGGTGGCAGGGGTCTGTAGTCCCAGCTACTCCGGAAGCTGAAGCAGGAGAATGGCGTGAACCTGGGAGGCGGAGCTTGCGGTGAGCAGAAATTGCACCTCTGCACTCCAGTCTGGTAGTAGAACGAGACTGTCTTAAAAAAAAAAAAAAAAGGGAATATAATGTAAATAATTAAAATTATATAATATGTATAAAATAAGTGAAAGTCCTTACTCAGAGTTGCTGTGCAGATGACATGAAATAATATACTTGAAGCTCCTAAGTCAGTGCCTGGCACATACTGTTTGATGTGATTTTAAAAATCTGTTGTTTTGCCTTTCTCCTTCTTTCCCCTCACCTAGGCATCAAAGTACCTACAGTTATGGGCGGGTAACTAGACCAAAAATATACCTTTCTTGCTCAGATTAAAGCCCAGCTTATTGACTCAGGGTGACTGTGCTGAAGAAGGGTTTCTTTGGAAGCTCTGCTTGTTCACAGGTTCAGAGCTTTGGCAGAACCGGCTACCTACCTGGCAGCCTTGAAGGAGCTTGGATTAAAAGCATATTCTTGAGTCACATCATCTTTAATCAAACTGCAAGTGGAATTTGTATCTTTTATAATAGCTCCTATTACTTTCATTCCTTTTTCTTTTGCTCTTCCATCTCAACCCTAAAAAAGACACATTAATTTAAACCATAAAGATTTAGAACATGTTTTCTTTTCCCTTAAAATACGTTTAACTTCCTTTTCACGGGTTCATTTTTTTCCAACATTTTATTATGAAAAAAATATACAGAAAAGTTGAAGGAGTTTTACAGTGTGCACCCACATATTCACCACCTAAGACTGTGCCGCTGGCATTATCCCACGTGCTTTATCACAGCTCTCTCCACCTTTTCCTGCCTCTATTCGTCCATGAGTCCCTCACATTTTTTTTGCAGTGTTTCCAAGAAGACCTCTGGACGCAGCCTCAACTTACCTACCAGCGATGTAGGCCCTCAGCAGAATTTCAGGGGAGTGCATTTCGGTGAACCTTCTGGAGTGTTGACAGATGACAGCTTTCCTTTTTGTCTAAAGAAAAGGGCTTGCTGGCCATTCGGTGTTGTAATCTCTTAGGACAGTAAACTCTTAGTGACTATCTACATCATTCTTAATGATTCTCTCTGCTGTGTCAAGTAGTTCAGGAGGACCCTTTCTGACATTGTTAAGCGTGGGTTTAGCTTAAGGTTTGTAAATGCTTTGTTTATCAAGGTGATGAAGTTACCATTTATTTGCTATTTTTCTGAGGATTTTTATCATGCATGAGTATTGAGTTTTGTCATTTGCTTTCTAAGTCAGGTGATATATAATCATGCGATTTTTGTTCTTTACTAGCCTAATTAGTAGGGTGGGTTACATTATTGATTTTTGACTGTTGAACCAACTTTGCATTCCTGGAAAGGCTTACTTAGTGATGATGTGTAATTCTTTTATATATTGTTTAATTCTACTTGTTAATAATTCACTAGAAATTTTTTTTTTTGAACAGAGTCTGCTGTTGCCCTTGGGCTGGGTACCTGCAGTGACCAGTCTCAGCTCACTGCCAAGCTCGCTCGGGTTCCGCACACCATTCTCCTGCCTCAGCCTCCCAGTAGCTGGGACTACAGGCCATGCCCAGCTGCTGTAATTTTGGTGGAACCAGGTTCACGTGTTAGCGGGGATGCTGGGTTCCACGATACCGTGATCTACCGGCTTCGACCTCCAAGTGCTGGGATTACAGGCATGAAACCACTGTGCCCAGCCAATTCACTGAAATATTTTTGTGTGTATATATATAAAGTCTGGCTGTTCTGTAGTTTGTACTGTCTTTGGGTTCGATGATAATCTTTAATAATGAAAGCTTCTTAAAATGGAATTGGGAGGTTGTTTCCTCTTCCGGTTTCCAGAAAAGATTGTTTTGCGTCTGAATTAATTCTTTTTTCATGTTTGATGGTATTTATTATCCAGTGAATTCATTTGGGTCTGGTAATTTCTATTTTTCCGCATTCTTAGAATTACGAATTTCAGTTCTTGATAGTGGTAGGACTTTTTCCAAATGATGATCTATATTTGGTGAGTTGTGGTAATTTGTATTATTTGAGGAATAAGTCCATTTTGCCCAAGTTGTCAAATTTGTGTGTGTAGAGTTATTCCTAGTAATTTCTAATTATCTTTTTTGATATCTTTAGAGCCTGTGTCATCACTAATGTTGGTAATTTATGTCTGTTCTTTCTTTCTTTTTTTTTTTTTTGGTCAGTCTTGTAGAGAGGTGTGTCAGTTTTATTGATCTTTTTCGAGACCAGCTTTTGCTTTACTGTTGTGTTTTTCTGTTTTCCTTTGTTTCTGCCTTACCTGAATTATTTCTTCCTTTCTGTTACTTTGGGCTTATTTTGCTATTTTTTTCTTGGGTTGTCTAGTTACTTGCTTATATTGTTATTGATTTGTTTCAAGAGTTTCTAATGTACCATTTATTTAGTGCTGTATGAATTTCTCTCTCTCATCACCACTAAGCTCTTTCCATTACATTTTGATGTATAGTGCCGCATTTCTCTCAGTTCAGAATATATTTTAAAATTTCCTTAAGACTTCCTCTTTGATTCATGGGTTATTTTAAGTTTAGTTTCTGAGGATTAAGGCTTAATTTCTGTTGGTGTGGTTGGAAGCTACGAACGTTTTGGGTTGGACGTAGCATTGATTTTAATTTCAAAAAATTTGTTAGGTTTGTTTTATGCCTCAGAATATGTTCTGACTTAGTATTCGTTTTGTGGATCCTTGAAAAGATTAAATATTCTGCTGTTATTGGCTGGAGAGTTCTATGAAATTTGATTGGATCTAGTTGATTGATGGTGATGTTGAGTTCTATATCCTGATGGCTTTTCTGTCTTCTAATTTTATCAGCTGTAGAGAGATTTTGAGGTCTCCAACTCTAAAAGTATAGATGTCTTTTTCTCCTTTCAGTGCTGTTCGTTTCTTTGTTTGTTTGGTGTATGCCGTTTTGAATTACAAACAATGGTGGATTGACCAGGTTCTCATTTTGTAACGTTGCCGTCTGTTCCTGGTAATTGTCTTTTTTTTTTTTGAGACGGAGTTTCAGAGTTTTGCTCCTTTTGACCAGGCAGGAGTGAAGTGGTGCAATCTCAGCTCACTGCAACCTCTAACCCCATTGGGTTCAAGTGATTCTCCTGCCTCAGCCTCCTGAGTAGCTGGGATTATAGGCACCCACCATCACACCCAGCTAATTTTTGTATTTTTAGTAAAGATGGGTTTTGCCACGTTGGCCAGGCTGGTCTCAAACTCCTGAGCTCAGGTGATCAACCCAGCATGGCCTCCCAAAGTGCTAGGATTACAGGCGTGAGCCACTGTGCCCGACTCTCCTCGTAATTATCTGTGCTCTGAAGTTTACTTTGCACTTGATATTAATGTAGCCTTCTACTTCTACTTTATCCCTTTCAGTAATATTTTGCATGATCTTTTCTTTTCCTATGCATACTGTTTTCAGTTTGCTTGCTGTTTGAAGTCACTTTTGTTATGGACAACGTAGTGGTTGGATGATGTTCTCTAGTCTACTCTCGGTGTCTTGTCTTTTTGGTGTCGGTATTTAGACTGTTCGCATTTAACTTAATGTCATTATTGGTAAATTGAGGCTTAACACTGCCATTTTGTTTTGTATTTTCTATTTCTTCTGTTTTTCATTGTTTCAGTTTGGTTCTTCATTGCTCTCTGTGGTTTACTTGAACATTTTTAGCATTCTATTTTGATTTATCAGTAGTGTTTCAGAATATATCTTTTTGTAGAGTTTTTTTAGTGGCTTTTCTAGGTAATATATTACATACAGATTGAGCATCTCTAAACCCAAAGTGCAAAATCTGAAATGCCCCAAAATTAAGTATTTTGGCACCTTCAGCATGACGCTCCCAGAAGGATTCCATTCATAGGTAGTTAAGTGAACTTTGTTGTGGGGAAGAGACCTCTCGTTGTTTATATTGTTTTATACTCAGTACCTGTTTTAGAAAAAGTAATGAAGTAAAGAGCCAAGGCAGGCAGCCAGTATCCAGGCCAGAACTTGGGTCTGCCTGGCCCTTAAACCAGTCGTTAAAAATCCTTTCATTAGCATAGTATGCAGCCATAAAAAGGATACATTGTCCTTTGTAGGGACATGGATGCAACTGGAAACCATCGACTCCCAGCAAACTATCACCAAAGAACAGAAAGAACCAAACACCGCATGTTCTCACTCATAGGTGGGAACTGAGCAATGAGATCACTTGGTTCGGAAGGGTATCACACACCGGGGCCTATCATGGGAGGAGGGGAGCGGTACATTGGGAGTTATACCTGATGTAATGACGGTTGATGGGTGCAGCACACCAACATGGCACCGTATACATATGTAATGACCTGCGTTATGCACATGTGCCTACAACTTAGAATTATAATAATAATAGAATTAAAAAAAAAAAAATCAGAGCATCCCAAAAAAAATCAACTCATTGACTTAAGCCGATGTTCCTGACTTGTGTAAGAACACTGTGAAACTCCAGGCCTATTACTGTTTCACTCTGACCACTGGTGCATGCAGCCCTTGTCACATACCACTCTGCTTGAAATCAATCATGACCCTTTCATGTAGAAATCTTTAGTGTTTGGCTGAGCCCCTTAAAGGGACAAGAAATTGTGCACTCAGGGCCTGGATTTTAAGGCAACAGCGATCTCCCAGCTGAATAAAGCCCTTCCTTGGACAACTTGGTGTAGGAGAGGTTTGTCTATTAGCTCTCGTCCTGCTACGGTTTCTGCAGTACCGGAATATATGGTGCATGTGTATAAAGGTATATATAAAACATAAATGAATGTATTTGGAGCTTGGGTCTATCATATCTCATTACTTATATGCAAATATTCCTAAATCTGATAAACATGGTAATTAGGTTGTGCTCCAGAAGCGGCCCGTTTTATAAGGGACACTCCGCCTGTGTGTGTATGAACACTCATTAGATTGTACCTGGTGTTGTCATTTACCAGTTTCAGGGATATAGAAACTACCTCCCTTGATGTTCCGTTATGTTCTCCTGTTCATAATATACTTGCCTGAAATGTACTGTTTGCTAACATTTGCAACCACATATGACAATGTTGTAATGTTTAGTTCGGGCTTTCAGGCGTGGTTATGGGAATAGGGATGAGGAAAGAGTCTGCTGTACTGTTTATGCGTAGGTGTGCTTGTCATGCTCCTCCTTCCGCAAGTTCCAGGGTTTTCTTCTTTTGTGGTTGCCATTCTGCTTAGAGAACTTGCATGAGCCTTTCTTTTGGTGTGGGCCTTCTGGTGACTAATTCCGTTTTACTTCCTCTGAGAATGTTTTGCTTTCCTTTGCATTCCCGAAGGACATTTTTGCTGGATATAAGAATTCTGGGTTAATGGTTCTTTTCATCATTTGAAAAATATTTTATACTGTCAGCTGGCCTCCATGGTATCTGATGAGAAATTCGCTGTCATTTGACTTGTTCATCCACGATAGTTAAGGTACTGTTTCTGTTTAGTGGCTTTTGAAATGTTTTCTTTTCTTTTTGTTTTTTGGAGTTTGATTATGTATGATATGTCTTCGTTTGGATTTCTTTGGGTTCATCCTGTTTAGGGTTTGCTTACCTTAGATCTCTAGATTCATGTCTCTTGCCAAATTGGGGAACTTTTAAGCCATCACTTCTTAGGGTACAGTTTCAACCCCACCTTCTTTCTCCTGTTCCTTCCTGAGTTCAGTGACCGGAGTTGTTATATAGTCCCGTAGATGCCCGAGACTGTTTTGTTTTGTTTTTAAGATGGAGTCTTTCCCCATTGTCCAGGCTGGAGTGCAATGGCACGATCTCGGCTCACTGCAACCTCCACCTCCCAAGTTCAAACGATTCTCCTGTCTCAGCCTCTCGAGTAGCTGGGATTATAGGTGCCCGCCACCATGCCCAGCTAATTTTTGTATTTTTAGTAGAAATGGGATTTCACCATGTTAGCCAGGCTTTTCTCAAACTCCTGACCTTGTGATCCGCCTGCCTCAGCCTCTCAAAGTGCTGGGATTACAGCTGTGAGCCACCGCGCCCCACCTTGGGTGCATGTGTTTCTTCTGTGTTATTCATATTGTAGCTTATCTTCTCCTCCTGGCCACTGATTCTTTTGTCTTTTTCTCCTCCATTCTACTGCCGTGTCCATTCACTGAGCTTTTTATTTTGGTTATTGTATTTTGCAGTTCTACACATTCTATTTGATGTTGTTGTTGTTGTTTTCTTGTCTTCCTTTTCTTGTCTTAGGCTGTTTTTTTATTTATTTCACATGTGTTTGTAATTGCTTGTTGAAGCCTCTTTATCAAGGCTGCTTTAAATTATTTGCCATATTATTCCCACATCTTTCGTTGTGGTATTTCTATAATTGTTTTTTAAAATTTGGTTTCAGATCTTCCTGGTTCTTGGTATCATGAGTGACTTTCTCAATAGAACATGCTGTTAGGCGACTCCAGGTCTTACTTAGGTGTGAGCAGTTAGATCTTTCTGTGACCCTGCTCTGGCGGGGATAGGGTGTGCTTCACCTCATCACTGGCAGCTCGAGATGAAGTCCAGGCTTCCCAATTTGCCTAGAGGCCCCTGGTTACTGTGAGGCAGGGTTGGGAGTTCCGACTCTCCACTGCTGTCCATGGGTTGTGTATTTTCTCACCCACTGCTTCAGAGCATGGACTGATGGACTGGACAGCTCTGGGATTACACGAATAAGCAGGAGGGTGTTAGGGAGAAGGGCACGGGGGTTGGCATGGAGCTGCCGCCTGGGAGCTTTGGGGTTGCTTCTTGGCCCGCAGCCAAGCAGAAGGGATACTATTTAAAAGCGGAAATGCAGGAGTCTTCAGGAAGGGCTTAGCCCTTGAAGGCCAGCCTCCTGCCTGAAGGGCTGCTCGCGATGTCCTGAGAAGGGCAGGGGCACCGCTCTTTCGCTTCTCCATCTTGAGCCCAGTGTGCAATTCAGTATTCTTCATGTAGTTTTCAATAACTATTAGCTCTTAGCTGCAAAGCTCCAGGTCTCACATCCTACTGCTGGTGTTGGGCACAGTGTGCGCCATCCTGTGCCTTTCCAGGGAGTGGTGAGATGTGTCCCTTTAATGCCTTCTAAGGCCCCTCCCATCCCGTGGAGAGCATATCCAGGTAATGGGTTGCCGGAAAGCTGATGTCTTCTACCCAAGGAGTGCAGCCAGTAGGGTGTTTGCCACACCTGCCCAGGATCCAGGGCTGGTGAGGTTGTGGCTGCTGGCCTCCAGGCCAGTGCTAAGCAGAGAGGCAGCACAGAAGAGCTTCAGCTCTCACCCCGCCACTGGGAGCTGTAAAGGCATAGGGACAGGAGGTAACTTACAGTTCACCTATAATGATCTGTACTCTGAGGTAGACGCATGCTTAATTGAAAGGTCAGAATCCTTTGAATTACTTTCACTCATGTAATTACCTCCTAGCTACTTAAAAAATACTTCTTAGTATGGAAATTTTCAAAGATACATAGAAGTAGAGAGAATAATATAATGAAATATTACTTACTAGTTAGAATGTGTATTCTAACTGGTTACTTTATCTTCCTGTAAAATATGTCCCTAAATGTGTTTCATGAGTCGTGCATGCTGGGTAATTTTATCAAGGTATCGTTTTTATTTTGAATTTGGTTTTGCAACATGAAAATGATGGCTAGTGTTTTTCTCTGTTTAGGAGATGTGCTGCTGATAACTAATTGACTGATACTGACTTCAAAATTCTGTGTTAGCAACTTTTTTTCCTTGGGAGACAGAGTCTCACTCTGTCATCCAGGCTGGAGTGCAACAAGACAATCTCGGCTCACTATAACCCAGCCTCCCACCCAGCACTCGTACCAGCCTCCCGAGTACCTGGAATTACAGGCACGCACCACCATACCTGGCTAATTTTTCTGTTTTTTCAGTAGAGAAGGGGTTTCGCTATGTTGGCCAGGCTGGTCTCGAACTCCTGACCTGGAAGCATCCACTCGCTTTGGCCTCTCCCAAAGTGCTTCACTACAGACATGAGCTAATGCTACCACAACAACTTTTATATGATGTCTCCAGAGAGGCAGTATGCCAAGGTGGCTCAGAGTCTCTGTCGTATGCCGTACTCCTCTGTGTGACCTCGAGAAGTTGCTTAACCACTTGGTGCCTCAGTTTCTTCATCCATAAAATGGATGGACAGCACTGCTTGACGTGCTGGCTGTGAGGGTTGCCTGAGCTCCTACGTGTAAAGTGGGTAAAACCATTGTTGTCACATACCATGCCTTCCAGTACCACCTGTCATCATCCATTTTCTCAACGTTACAACAAACTGGCCACATTGTCCACAAGATGTTTTCTTGTCTTGTTTTCTAGATGTGAATGAACTGGCGAGTGTCTTCTGTGCTGGTTAAAGAGCAGCAGGCCCTGGGTCAGCCCAGTCCGGGCCACCACTTCTCCTTTCAGCCCCGACTCCAGCACAGGTTGCTGATCTGGAGCCGCCATTCGCTCCTCGAAGAGAACCGCTTTTCAGGAGAATGTCAAAGCAGGAAATGGCAGCATTTCCCGCCTCCCTGTGGACAAAAATGGGTGACAATAAAAAAGAAAGAATCCTGATGTCTGCGGAAATATAAAATTCAGACTGTTTCTGGAGCCCAGAAAGTTTAATTAAGGTTTTCAATATAGTGTCTGTCTTTACCTTTGGAAATTTATTCTTGCTTTCCCTTTTCGTATGTTTCATATAATCTGGAGATTGGATTTGCCAATTTCCTCATGTAGTAACAGACCATACTATGTAATCTGTGTATTATTTTATTCAATTAAAATTTCTTTTCTTTTCTTTTCTGGTTTTTTTTTGGAGAGACAACGTCTTGCTCTGTCACCGAGGCTGGGGTGCAGTGGTGTAATCATAGCTCATTGTAACCTTGAACTCCGGGGCTCTAGTGATTCTCCTGCCTCAGCCACCTGAGTAGCTGGGACGACAGGCACATGCCACCATGCCTGGCTACATAAAATAATTTGTGTGTGTGTGTGTGGAGATGGGTTCTTGCTCCTGGCCTCAAGCAATCTTCTGCCTGCTTCAGCCGCTCAGAGTCCTGGGATTACAGGCATGAGACACTGCGCCTGGCTCTGTGTCATTATTTTAAAGACCTTTTCTTGTGGGTGCTTTCAGCCAAAAGCTTTTAGACTAGCCTAAGTATAAATTTGAGAATGAGTTCTGAACATTGTATACTTTTTATTTTGTTTTGTTGCTGGGTAGGAGATAGTCAGATTATAATGTTTAGTGCCCAACAAGTTTAGATGTTCATGTTTTTCCTTCCTAATGTGATTTTCTTATTCTTTATTACAAGAGATGCTTCTGGGCCAGGCACGGTGGCTCACACCTGTAATCCCAGCACTTTGGGAGGCCAAGGCGGACAGATCACCTGAGGTCAGGAGTTCGACATCTGACCAACATGGAGAAATCTCGTGTCTACTAAAAATTAAAAAATTAGCTGGGACGTGGTGGCACATGCCTGTAATCCCAGCGACTCAGGAGGCTGAGGCAGGAGAATGGCATGAACCCAGGAGGCAGGGGTTGTGGTGAGTAGAGATTGCGCCATTAGACTCCAGCCTGGGCAATAAGAATGAAACCCCATCTCAAAAAGAGAAAAAAAAAAAAAAGATGCTTTTGGGCATATGAGTTTTAATATGCTGATGCCTGTTAATATATCACAGATTTCCTCTATTTGCTAACAGCCACTAGAATGTTTAAGGCTTATGTAAAATTGTACTTTTCCAAAATGAAGCTGTCTATCAGACTTTGTCCTCAGAAGGTTAAACTGCAAGGTTGCCGGATGAAACTGTATTTTGTGTAGTTAGGAGTGCTGGCTTTATTTGACTGTGATAGTGACTTTGAGTCCCTGGAGGGCACATGGAAAGTACAGGAGGCAGAAACCAGGGCAAAACCCTGAGCGTCTTGCTCCCCAGAGGAAGGAGCGATCCTTGTAGCCTGTTCCTTGTTTTCTTATGTTTTAATTGTTGTGTTTGGTTGTTTTTTTATTTCCTTCAGTTTAAATATAGTTGAAATCACATTACAGTTGGCTCTCTGTATCTGTGGGTTTCACATCCACAGATTCAACCAACTGTGGATCAAAAATATTGGAAGAAAAGCCATAAAAAACAACAATAAAAAGAACAAATAAAACAATACAATATAACAACTAATTACAGAGCATGTACCTTGTTTTAGGTGCTCTGGTAATTCAGAGATGATTTTGTTTGTTTGTTTTGACATGGGGATCTCACTGGTGCCCAGGGCAGTGGGGCTATCTTGGCTCACTGCAACCTCCCCCTCCCAGGTTCAAGCGATTCTCCTGCCTCAGCCTTGGAGTAGCTGGGATTACAGGGGTGTTGCCACCATACCTGGCTAAGTTTTATATTTTTAGTGGAGACAGGGTTTCGTCATGTTGGCCAGGCTGGTCTGGGACTCCATATCACCTGTTTTTATAGAATTTCCCCTGATCATGAAAGCAAATTTTAGTAAATTTGGAGAATATAGTCTATAGTAGCAATACTGTAATATACGTATATTAGAAATATGGTATAAAGTGTAAAATACAATTACTGGCTGTGTATGATTGAGTTGAGATTATGCATTTTTGTATTCCAGCCTTTTCTTTCTTGTACAGGGTGGTTTTTATGGTGTACCATTTGCATAACCTTTTACAACATGTGGAATGAAACTGTGTCTTGTGAAATTAACATACTCAAGTAGTGAAAAGCTTAAAAAGACACAGGAGGGTGATGAGCACTACCCTCAGAAGAGGGTGACTCTCAACGGGGTAGGCCAGGCACACAGGGCTTCACCGCGGCCAGGAGCAGACCCCGAGTGGAGGATGCCGGAGCTGGGGTGAGCCAGGCTACCCTGTGCGGCTCTGCTGCTCTTCTTCCAGCTCCTCTCCAGCCTGGTCTCCCATGTGGGGTTTACTCTCCCTCCATTTATGTATTTATCTGTTTATCATCTGCTTCCTTCCCTTGTGAGGTCATTTCATGAGCATTTTCCCAGGACAGTTAAAATTCCTTGCACATTTCTTTTATTCTTTTTTTTTTTTTTTTTTGAGACGGAGTCTGGCTCTGTCGCCCAGGCTGGAGTGCAGTGGCATGATCTGGGCTTACTGCAAACTCCGTCTCCCGGGTTCATGACATTCTCCTGCCTCAGCCTCCCAAGTAGCTGGGACTACAGGTGCCCGCCACCTCGCCCAACTAATTTTTTTTTTTGTATTTTTAGTGGAGACGGGGTTTCACCATTTTAGCCAGGATGGTCTCCATCTCCTGACCTTGTGATCCACCCGCCTCAGCGTCCCAAAGTGCTGGGATTACAGGCGTGAGCCACCGCACCCAGCCATTTCTTTTATTCTTAAAGAGAAAACTTTTCCTTTACAAAAGACATTTGATCAAAGTTGTTAAACAATGAAACTAAAAATCCACTTGTGATCCTGTCACTTGAGGAAAGCCATTGGTCGGATTTTGCCCCACAGCCTTTCATGGTATTGATTTTATGTGGTGTCTGCACCCTCCGCTGCTGACTGCTTGTATGTTCCGTGTGTCGTCTGCAGTTCTCGGCCTGCGGGCAAAGGCATGGAGGGTCTCGCCAGAGTGGGATCCTGAGCGGCGCTGTGTTTCACCTTCGCCTTCCTGCTCAGGGCCTCGCGATCAGGTACGGTCCCTGGTGTGGCGCGTGGTTCTGCTTCCCTAACACATCAACAGACTGGGTTTCGAGCTGGGTTCAGCCACCATGTGCCCGTCGGCTGATCCCAAGTGCTGTCTGTGCCTCAGTTTCCTTGCCTGTGAGATGAGAAGCTGCAGAAGCTGTTTGGCTTTTCACGTCTGTGCTTTAAAGAAAAGAAAAGAGAGTGTATGCACCCCCACCCCCACCCCGACCACTACCTATGGGGAGAACCCGCCCCTGATGTTTAACGCGGGTTCTTTTCTATTTCCTAAGTGTCTCAGCTGTGTTGAGAAATCAAGGGAAAGAGCACGAGAGAGAAATGTAAAGCTGGGTGTCCGGGGGAGACATCACATGTTGGCAGGATCCGTGATGTTCCCCGGGCCATAAAACCAGCAAGTTTTTATTAGCGATTTTCAAAAGGGGAGGGAGTGCACAAATAGGGTGTGGGTCACAGAGATCACAGGCTTCACACTGTAATAAAATATCACAAAGCAAATGGAGGCAGGGCGAGATCATAGGACCACCAGATGGGGTGAAATTAAAATTGCTAATGAAGTTTTGGGCACGCATTGTCATTGATAACATCAGGAAACAGGGTTTGAGAACAGACAAGCTGTCTGACCAAAATGTATTAGGCGGGAATTTCCTCGTCCTAATAAGCCTGGGAACCCTACAGGAGACCGGGGCTTATTTCATCCCTTCGGCTTCGACCATAAAAGACGGCACACGCTTGTAAAGGGGCCGTTCATAGGCCTACCTTCAGGGCGCATTCTCTTTCTCAGGGATGTTCCTTGCTGAGAAAAAGAATTCAGCGATATTTCTCCTATTTGCTTTTGAAAGAGGAGAAATATAGCTCTGTTCTGTCCGGCTCACCGGCAGCCAGTTCAAAGTTATCTCTCTTGTTCCCTGAACATCGCTGTTAGCCTGTTCTTTTCTAAGATGCCCAGATTTCATATTGTTCAAACACACATGCTCTACAAACAATTTGTGCAGTTGACACAACCACAGTGTCTTGAGGCAATATTCATCCTCCTCAGCTTACAAGAAAATGATGGGATTAAGAGATTAAAGTAAAGACAGGCATAGGAAAACACAGGGGTATTGATTGGGGAAGTGATAAGTGTCCGTGAAATTGTCACAATTTGCCCAGACGCAAAGAAACACACCGTGGTCCCAATGTCCCACAAAACCCCACTGCCCTTCTGCTTACAGCTTCTTCCAGTCCCTCTGTTCGGGGTCCCTGACTTCCCGCAACAACTACCATGGAACACCTGATTCAGACTTAATTCTAGAAGAACAAGAAGTGACTGTGTTGCTCATGTGACAGCCGTGAAACACAGAATTGACTGGAACAGCTGCGCTGGATTTGGGCCTGTTGAGTGAGGGATTGGAAAGGGACAGTGGCGTCTTTGGCAGCGGAGGGCTGGGAGTGGGCGGGGGAGTTTGGGCTCCTCTGACGCGTGTGTGTGCGTCCAGGCGAGGATGTGGACTCCTGCAGTGAGCTGCTGCAGGAGTCCCTGGACCGGGCGAGCACTTCCCGAGGCCTCGCCGAGGAGAGCACCGGCCCCTGTGTGGCTGGAGGTGGTGGAGAGAGCCACCAGGTTCGGTCCTACTGCGGACGGGTGAAGTTCTTTCCTTTCTGCCTTCGCACGCAGACAGTTGGCCTGCTGGAGGCTGGTTCTACCACCTCGCTTAGAGCCAAGAAGCCTACTAGGTTGGTTTCTCGCCTCTGTTTTCAGCAGGCTCTCGGTGCGTGATTCCGGGTCTGGGTTCTCAGCTTTCCAGGCAGTTTGATTTATGATCCTCTGACGAGACCCAGGAAGCTGTGATACTAAATGAGACGGACGAGGGAGGATGCTTAGAGATTTGGCCATCAATATTCAGAGGGTTGAGCGCTGACATTGTGCTGCCTTCTGTGATGATTAGGAGCTGCCGTTCTGAGTGCAGAGTGGCGCTTGGTTTGAAGTCTTATAGATAATGTAGGAGAAAACAACTACTCAAGATCAAATTGTTTAGTCCTGTAGCTGGTCTTTTCAGTATAAAATATTTTGAATAGGAATCATTTGTGTGTAAGGAAAAACATGAACTCTGGTCGTGGGTGCTAGGCATTTTTTCTTAAGCTAAGGTTTTTCAATGTAAAGAAAATCTAAAATTCAACAGGAAGGACAGGTGCAGAGGAAACTTGAGGCCACGCCTCACTCTTCTTGCCAGAGGTCAGCACTGTGCCTTCCTCTCCAGCGTGCAGGGGCCTTTATGCTTGGTGGATCGTCCCCGGCTGACTAGCCCCTGAGCCTACAGAAGGCATCACACAGAGTTCTAACGCTGGAGGCCCTGAACATAGGCTTGGAGTTGATTTCAAAACTTCAGCTGCAATATTGATGCCATAAGATCTTATCATTGAGTAACATAGAAAAGTGAAAAATATTTTATTGATCAGAGATAGAAAGTAGTGTAGACATTTTGCCTCCAGATTCTCAGGTGGTTTTAGAAATTGGTTCTCTGATTCTGTAGGTGAATGTTGATACTGTTATAGTCTTACACGTCATTGAAACTGTAAAAGATAGCTAGATAGTCTACTCATGTTTTGGATGATGAGATAAATTATTTTGTGCTTCGCACACTTGGAGTATGTCATCTACTGTAATATGGTATATTACATGGTATATATTATATAATATGGTATATTACATGGTATATTAATGAATACTTAAAATATAGTTGTGTAAGCTAATTAATCATATACTTTAAAACCTCTGAATAAATTTGAGTAGCAAGTCTCAGAAACTTGATTCTAAATATTAAAAATAATTCCTTCCTTGGGAGGGAGCGTGTAGGAAACGTGCAGTGTGATTGTAAGCATGCTGTCTGTCTGGAGGTCGCTTTGTTCCTGCATCCTCTGCTTTCATTTCAGGGATGTTCACGGAACGCCAGGCACCAAAGGGCCAGAAGCGTCCCCCTGCAGGACCAGCACTCGGCCCTGGTCATCCTGCTGGAGCTGGCTGTGCAGAGAGGCACGCTGAGGTGAGGGCTGGCGCAGACTGGGAACGCTTTGGGGAAGTGCGTCTGTATCCAAATACCTGTAGCACTGTGTGCATTTCACTGAATCGTTTGTGACTGCAGCAGATGTGTGGTGCTCTGTAACCAGAGAACCACGTCCCAGAGCTCGCTCTCTCTTTACCTTTTCTTCACTTCCTTTTTTATGCTCAGTTTTCTAGTCTGGGAACTGTTCTTTTTTTCTTTTTTTTCTTTCAGTTTTCCTCATTTAATTATTTTTATTCCATGAATTTAAGATCCTAGATCTTTCATGTAAATGTGCTCTTTGAGCTTCTTTTTTTTTTTTTTTTGAGGCAGAGTCTCGCTCTGTCGCCCAGGCTGGAGTGCAGTGGCGCGATCTCGGCTCACTGCAAGCTCCACCTCCCGGGCTCACACCATTCTCCTGCCTCAGCCTCCCGAGTAGCTGGGACTACAGGCGCCCGCCACCACGCCCGGTTAATTTTTTGTATTTTTAGTAGAGACAGGGTTTCACCGTGTTGGCCAGGATGGTCTCGATCTCCTGACCTCGTGATTCGCCCGCCTCGGCCTCCCAAACTGCAGGGATTACAGGCGTGAGCCACCACGCCCGGCCTCTTTGAGCTTCTTAACTGGTCTTTCCTATCAGCAGAAGGCGATGTCATGTGCTAAAATCTCAGTGTCAATTCAGTGATTTAATTACCACGGCTTTACTTTCGTTTCCTTCCAGATCCCAAGTATTTCTTCACTTCTATCTAGCTGTTTGCTTTTATTTTTGATTAACCATGAAAAAAAAAAGTTAATGTGTTTTTACTAGGAATGAATATCTTTTCTCCTTTAGCCAAATGTTGTCTGCCATCCTGTTGTTGCTTCAGCTGTGGGACAGCGGGGCACAGGAGACTGACAATGAGCGTTCCGACCCAGGGCACCAGCGCCCCGCTTTTGCCCTTGCTGCAAAGGTTCCAGAGCATCATTTGCAGGAAGGATACGCCCCACTCCGAGGGCGACATGCACGTGAGTGTCATGATGGAACTTTGTGTTTAGGTGGCACTTGATTCTAGTTATTTTTTAAGCAAGACCAGCGTGCGTGTCCATGGCAGTGTTTTTCTCTGGTGTGTGTGTGTTTGGTGGAAACAGCAGTGAGTCAGATGAGACAGGTGTGGGAGGTCACTTGTTTGTGGAGAAGACTCGAATCAGTGAGCACCGACTTCCTTGTCAGCACAGAACCAAGCTTGAAACACGCACTTTTAAATCAATACCAGAAAAGAACAACGAAAACAGTGGCCTGCTTTGTTGGCCCTTCCTGTGTACTGGGCTCTGTGCAGGGCATGTCACCTGAGCTGTCACTCTGTTGAGTACCAGCTCCCTGCTTAACAGGTGTGGATGCCGCGCTCGGGGAGGAGCAGGTGTGCGGGGCCCTGGGCCTGAACCTCCAGGACTGCTGGTCCTTACAGGTCAAGTACAGGTTGGATTTTGCCAGTCTTTTCGGGAAAGTCTTAGGCATTCCAGTATCGTGCTTTGGTTTAATTTTTCTATTATTTGGCAGTCTTTTTTTTTTTTTTTTTGAGATGAAGTCTTGCTCTGTCGCCCAGGCTGGAGTGCAGTGACGTGATCTTGGCTCACTGCAGGCTGGGCCTCCTGGGTTTACGCCGTTGTCCTGCCTCAGCCTCCAGAGTAGCTGGGACTACAGGTGCCCGCCACCACGCCCAGCTAATTTTTTTGTATTTTTAGTAGAGATAAGGTTTCACCGTGTTAGCCAGGATGGTCTTGATCTCCTGACCTTGTGATCCCCGTGCCTAGGCCTCCCAAAGTGCTGGGAGTACAGGCGTGAGCCACCGCGCCCGGCTTATTATTTGGCAGCCTTTAAACTAATGATAATAGGGCTCTTCTGCCTTTTGAAGAATTAGAATTATGATTTAATTTGCAAATGAAAGTAGGTGTTCTCCAGAGCGGGCAACGTTTAGATTAAAATAAAGGTTTTGGTTTTAGATTTCAAGGCCAGCTTGAGATGCTGTGCTGGGTTCCCCCAGAGGTGGTTCTGCCTTTCTCCAGGGGTCCTAGGCCTGTGGGGTGGTTTGGTTGTGTTGGTAATCTGTGTGGACTCAACTTACCTGTGGTATCATAAATGTATACATGCACAGTCAATGTTGTGGACATGTATACCACAAACTTAGACAGTTACCCAGTTTATATGCTGCATAAATATGTAGATGTGTAGTATAACTGTATCATCAACATTGTCATTTGATGTGTCAGATGAGTCAATACCAAAATATAAAGAGTGGTTAAAGGCTAATTGTGTCACTTTAATTTTTCTGAATGTTTGTTTACTTTTCCTTTCTAGCTTTTGTCTGGTCCCCTGAGCCCCAACGAGAGTTTCCTGAGGTACCTCACCCTTCCACAAGACAACGAGCTTGCCATTGACCTGCGACAGACGGCGGTTGTCGTCATGGCCCACTTAGACCGTCTGGCTACGCCCTGTATGCCTCCGCTGTGCAGCTCTCCGACGTCTCATAAGGTGTGTGCAAGAACCACGTTCTCCATGTGTTTTGTGGCTAGTACCACTTCTAGGTTGTCATCCTGGGCCCGTGTGGAGACTTGCGTTTTCTGGTGTTGATGGGGGGAGCTGGCCTGTGGTTTTAAATGTGTTTGCAGTTGAAGGTGTTATCCGTGTTGAGAGTGAGTGATGAGCAAGCTGAGGTGCACAGGCCTGGGGACCCAATCTGGGGGCCAGGTTCTAGGTTCAGGTGGCACAGCCCCAGAGATCTCCCCTTTATCCACAGCCCCAGGCCCTCCCACCTTCTGCAGGGAGTTCCACAGCCTTCTTTATACTCTCAATGCAGACTGTCTTAGTATGTAATGCTGGTTATGGTAGTGACAGTATAATTCTATATTCTATCTGTTATGTAATAGTAATGGTAATAGTAGTGATTTGCGTGTGTGGAGCACCTGTAGGGTGCAGGCCCGCTGAGGACCTCATGCACGCTATTGTGGATCACTATGTCAATGATAAAACTGCCTTTGGGAATGGTAGTGAACTTTCCTAGGGTAGAACAGTAATCCTAGTTTTGAATCCAGATTTTTTTAACATTTTATTTCTAATATGAAGAGTATTTATTTTGTTTTACAATAAAAAAAAAAAGTCACATGGTTCAAAAATCAAAACTAGGCAGAGACACATTGTCGCTTCCCTTGCCCACCCCTTCTACCCAGTTTCCCACCTGCCCCCTCTCACTTTTCAGTCTCCTCTGTAACCTCCTTGTTCTCTGGAATGCCTATGCTAGTGGTAGCATGTTGCATTACTTGTGTTGCTTATTTTTTTTTTACTAACCATATATACTGGAGTACTTTATCAGAGTGTCACTATTTGTTTTTATAAAGTAGCTTACTCTTCAGTGTGCGGATGTGTCTTTTATGTGTTTTTCTTTAGTGAGTCTCTTATTGGTGGACACTTGGGCTTACTGCCACAGTGTTGCTATACAAGTAGTGCTGAGGGTCGGGTGTGGTGGCTCACGCCTGTAATCCCAGCACTTTGGAAGGCCTAGGTGGGCGGATCACCCGAGGTTGGGAGTTTGAGACCAGCCTGGCCAACTTGGAGAAACCCCGTCTCAACTAAAAAATACAAAAATTAGCCGGGCTTGGTGGCACATGCCTGTAATCCCAGCTGCTCGGGAGGCTGAGGTAGGAGAATCACTGGAACCTGGGAGGCAGAGGTTGCTGTGAGCCAAGATCGCACCATTGCACTCCAGCCTGGGCAACAAGAGTGAAACTCCATCTCAAACAACAACAATAACAACAAACACAAATAGTGCTGCAGGGCCTGCCCTGGAACACGTGTGCTCCATGTGTGCACACGTGTGTGCCTGTGCACATGCGCAGGTGGGGATGCACCTAGTGTGGGCTGGTTGTCACCAGGTTGCTCCTGCACAACTTGATTTTTTCTCACCACCAATAGGGATGCTGGTCTCCCTGCCTCGTGTGTGGGCTTTTGGGATTTTGCCTCCTAAAGCACAAGATGGTGACCCTGATGTAGTTTGAGCATTTTAAAATATATTAGTATTTAAGGGCCATTTATAGTACTTTTTAATGGGCTCTGTTAAAATGAAATGCAATGGAAATGGAAAAATAACGTGTTCAGTTGCTTCATCATACCTGTTAAATGAGGTAATACAGCGTGGTACCAGCCATTTTGATGTTTTGAATCTGCATATTTTCTCTTTATTTGCTTTGTTTTTGTCTTATAATATCTCAGTGTTACTCCCAGTCGTTTTTGTTTTGTTTTGTTTTGTTTGTTGCTGTTGTAAAAGAAAACGTTTACTTTCTTACAGGGATCATTGCAAGAGGTCATAGGTTGGGGGTTAATAGGATGGAAATACTATGCCAATGTGATTGGTCCGATCCAGTGCGAAGGCCTGGCCAACCTGGGAGTCACACAGATTGCCTGTGCAGAGAAGCGCTTCCTGATTCTGTCACGCAATGGCCGTGTGTACACACAGGCCTACAATAGTGACACACTGGTGAGTGTTCTGGGCACTGTGCCTGCAGTGTTCCCTTGCGGGGCAGGGTCTGTACTGCAGATGCACAAACTGTGGGGTTTCTTTCAGCCATTTGATTTCTGAAGATTGATTAAGTTTCTGTTTATTGTATATTATGTTTAATAATCTCAGTTTTAATATTGTCAAGATTTGGGTTGTGAAGATTAGGAAGTCCTTACAGTGAAACTCATTGCTAATCATGAGATTTCCGTTTGTAAACTCACTTTACACATGTAAACTCATTTGACTTTGGGGCCAGGCAGGTGACAGATGAGGGAGTTGGGCCTCATGGGGATAGTGGCAGATTGGGACGTGGCATGTTTTCATTAAAGCGGGGTGTTCCTCCCTGTCGGCTGCATGTCTCTGTGGCACGGGGCTAGCCTGCCCAGCCCCCGCATCGGCTCTGGTCCTGCCTGGCCCCCGCATCGGCTCTGGTCCTGTCCCGGCCTCCGCATCGGCTCTGGTCCTGCCGCGGCGCACTTGGAGGCTGCCCGCTGTTCTGTTGGTGCTGGGTGGGAAGGGCTGGAGAGCCGGCCCCGTGGCCCCCAGAGACTTGTGCCCCACTTCCAGTTAGAGCAGGCGTTGCTCGGGGACACATGATAAAGGAGAGCTGCGCTGGTTTCATTTTCCTTGGACTGATGACGACTTTTCTTCATATTTTTCCTTTTTTAGGCCCCACAGCTGGTCCAAGGCCTTGCGTCCAGAAACATTGTAAAAATTGCTGCGCATTCTGATGGTCACCACTACCTGGCCTTAGCTGCCACTGGAGAGGTGTACTCCTGGGGCTGTGGGGACGGCGGACGGCTGGGCCATGGGGACACTGTGTATGTATTGCTCATTCCTGTAGGGGACACACTCCTCTTTTATGTTGCCATATCCTAAACAGGCTGGAGCGCAGAAGCGTGTCCAGGTGTTTGCCAGCTGCCCTGACGTGTAGCGCTGGGGTGGAGCGAGACACTACGATATGCCCCCTCCTTGGTGATGGCTGAGGAACTCTCTGCCCGTGTGTGGAAGGCAACAGGAATCGGCCTTTCTGCTCTTCTCCACCCCGTGCAGCCTTGGCCGCCTTGTCTCTACTCAAACCGCATCCCCACTGTGGAGTTTGCCAGAACAAATCCCACAGCACTGTTCCTTCCTTCACAAACAGTTCCCCCTGTCTCCCATAGATAAGGTTGTCACCCTTTCCTTGAACCATTAGATTATTTTTACAGGAACAAAAGTCAGCAGTTTCTTCGTAATATCATCCTATTCAGTGGAACCTTTTATTGTGAAAGAACAGAAATAAAGTTGTTACAAATGCCAGGTTGTAAAAATTGAGAGGTCTGCCAGCCCCATGAGTGATGGGAACCCTCTTGTACTTTGCTGTTGTGCGTGGAACTCTGGCATTAGGTTTGAATGAAGGATGTATGTACAGACCAACGCAGCAAGCCCATTTCATGCGGTCCAGAGTCCTG
This sequence comes from Papio anubis, assembly GCF_008728515.1. NCBI lineage: Eukaryota > Metazoa > Chordata > Mammalia > Primates > Cercopithecidae > Papio > Papio anubis. Next base: position 157,193,846 of record NC_044982.1, read on the forward strand.
AGCACAGAGTGGGCAGTGCAGAGCTTGAAATAAGCCCTTGTGTCCCTTGAGAGGAGCCCACAGGGCATGGCCAATGCACACCACAGGGTGGAGTTGAGGGCATCATTGCCGACAGCATCCGCTGGGAAGATCCCAAACTGGGAGAAAAGCAGAGTGATGTGTATTGTGCGGTACATGTATGCCAAGCTCAGAACAGCCCAACCCTGACAGTGTTGTAAGGGATTCAGACAAATGTTGTAAAACGAGTGAAAAAGAAAAGATTGATCTGCATGGAATTTATAGCTGTTACTCTCACACTGGATCCTAAGGGCTGGGATTGACATGGGGTTCACTGGACTTGAAAGGCATCGAAGTACAGGACGGGGTGGTATGTCTGCTTACTTCCTTTAGGTATTTATTACTGACTTTGTGTAAAATATTTCATAGTAAAACAATTCTCAGTGCAGAGTAAGTGCTGGGATGAGTAACTTATCCCTTATTCTAGGACTTCAAGGAAGGAAGAGAGATCAGTGCAGATGGCAGAAGCTGGAGATAACCTTTTGGGGAAGTTGAAACTTAAGCTGAATAAGGGAGAGGTTGTACTCGGGTAGAGTCATTGGACTGTCGCTGTGTGCGCCTGTGCCACTGTGTGTATTTTGCAAACTAGTAGGTCACAAAGTGAGTAAACCATGCCTTTGGAGAGGCCTGGCTTCTGTAGATTCTCAAGAAAATGTCATCCATCATAGGAACGTATTCTGGATCCTAAGAATAGGATATTTTGTTAACTTTGCAATTTCTTCAACTAGTAAGACTTCTCTACCCTAATCCCCACTGCCTCATACTTTTCATTTGTAAAATACAGACTGCAGAGTGCTGGCTTCATTCCATCCACATTCATTTAACAAATACCTGTAAATGTCAGTCAGCTTTGAGGCTTACATACAACCAGATGACTGAGTTTCGGGTGTAGAGTTGGATGGGTTTTGGCCAGTGCCCTCAGCTGGGGAGTCACCACCATCAAGACATGGGGCGTGCCCGTCGCTTCCAGGGCCCTGTTTGTACCCTTTGAGTTGATCCCCACTTCCTCCCTCCAGTTCCTGACAACCTCCGATCTGCCCTCTGTTGTTACTATTTTGTCTTTTCCATAAGTTAATATAAACAAAGCCATACAGTGTGTGGTGTTTTGTTTCTGGCGTCTTTCACGTAGCATGATGTCCTGAGATCCAGCCGCGTTGCTGGGTGTGTGGGTAATTCCTTCCTTCTGTTGCAGATGGACCGTGGCTTTGGGCCATTGTGAAGAAAGCTGCAATGGACTTTACTGTACAAGTCTCTTTTTTTGAGATGGAGTTTTGCTCTTGTTGCCCACGTTGGAGTGCAATGGCGTGATATCAGCTCACTGCAACCTCAACCTCGGGTTCAGCGATTCTCCTGCCTCAGCCTTCCAGTTCGATGGCATTACAGGGGCCCGCACCATGCTCAGCTAATTTATTTTAGTAAAGCGAGTTTCCACCACATTAGCCAGGCTGGTCTCCAAACTCTGACCTCGGGTGATCCGCCCTACCACGCTTCAAGATGCTGGGATTACGAGGTGTGAGCGCCATGCCCAGCCTGTTGTGCAAGTCTTTCCTGCTGTTTTGTGAATTTCTGCTGGATGCGCGGCGGCGTCGGGTTCAGCCCAACAAAGTCGTAGGTATTGGGTGTTTTAATTCTCTCTTCCTTGTTTTGTAAGGTGCCTGGAAAGAGTGAAGCAGCCTGATACTCTCATAGTCTCCATTTAAGATAGTAAATTTCAACTTTATAACACTAATAAAAATAACACCAAAGAAGAAAAAGGGCATTCATGTTTATTCCCGCTTCTCCCAAAGGCCTCTGGAGAGAACTAAGGTGATCTCGCCTTCTCTGGGGAAAGCAGAGGCTGGGGTGTGTAAGCTTGCGGGAGCACCCACAGCGGCCAGCCATCACTGCCTAGGAGGAGCACAATACACGGGGGCCGCCCAGACTACAGCCGGCTGGAGCCGCAGTGCGTCTGCCCTGCATGAGTGGGGCATGCAGGAGGTGGCCTCTCACGGGACTTAGGAACGGCCGTCCTATCTGTTTGAAGCTCCAGTGAGGGCAGAGGGCCATTCCAGTGCTATTGCTGAGCCCAGGACTGAAAGGTCATCGATATTGGCGTGTGGGAGTGGGGATGCCAAACCCCCTGGCTGTCACTGAAGCCGAATGTGATTCTCGCCACCCAGGACAGGGCCTCGAGGACACACATGGCAGCTTCCCTGGAGGAAGTGAGATGAGTACAGTGGGCCTCACGAGGCCGCCCACCCTGTCGTGCAGTGGGTGTGGGATCAGTGGCATTGGTGAAGAGGCCGCGGTGGTTATATATGTGTATATATATATTTATATTATTTTCTTCCCTATGCTTGCTTTGAGTTTATTTTGCTGTTGTTTATCTAAGTAGTTGAGGTGGGAGCTTATTGATTTGACAGGGCTTGTTTGCCTGGGGCCTGTCAGCAGGTTAGCAGCTGCCGCCATTCCTGTGTGGGCATTTTATTTTATTTTATTTTATTTTTATTTATTTATTTTTTTTGAGACGGAGTCTCGCTCTTTCGCGCAGGCTGGAGTGCAGTGGCCGGATCTCAGCTCACTGCAAGCTCCGCCTCCCGGGTTGACGCCATTCTCCCGCCTCAGCCTCCGAGTAGCTGGGACTACAGGCGCCGGCCACCACGCCCGGCTAGTTTTTTGTATTTTTTAGTAGAGACGGGGTTTCACCGTGTTAGCCAGGATGGTCTCGATCTCCTGACCTCATGATCCGCCCGTCTCGGCCTCCCAAAGTGCTGGGATTACAGGCTTGAGCCACCGCGCCCGGCCACATTTTATTTTTTAAGCATGAGAGTTGGGATGGAATGATTGACACTCTGAATTGTCTCTGGTTAGTATTGTTACATTTCTTAATGTTCGGCCACTCTTGATTCCATGTGATAATTTCTGCTAAGTCTTTCCGTGTTCTATAGTCTGACGCTGAAGTATCTGCTTGCTTTGAATTTTGCCTTTGTGTTTGTGTTCCTAACTGAGATCATCCTCATCTTTTTTCAGGGGTACATGATGAGGTTTGATGGTTAAAGTGACGTTAATTTTTTAGAAACGACTCGTCTGTCAGTATTGTGGGGGTCTGTCCTTGGCATCTTGTGTGTCTCTGGCGTTGTGGAGTCTTTCTGTGAAATCGGCTGGGACCTGTCGGCTGCTTTCTCTCCACACCAGAAGTTGAATGGCAGATTGATGAATTGAGTGACTTTTGGGCATTCTTGGTCAAGATGAAAAATCATTTCCAGATGCTTCCCTAGCCATATCGCTGCCCGTTGCGGGACCCAGACATTAATCAGGTATGCTGTTTCTGCTACCTTGGTCCTGAAGCCAAGGTGGTCTCCTCTGAAAGGCTCCTGCTGTCAGGAGCTTTCAATTTGACATCTAGATCATTTAAAATATCTATTTTGCTGTCGATACAGAGTGAGTGGTAGACCTTAAAATATTTCCTGGTTAAAAGTTTTGTGAGGTGTGAACTGTGTCAGGAACCCCAGCCTGGCGTTCTTTGAGTGTAGTTTTCGTTTTTTTTTGAGACAGAGTCTACTCTGTCGCCAGGCTGGAGTCGCGGTGGTAGCGACCAGCTCACTGCAAGCTCCGCCTCCCGGGGTTCACACCATTCTCCTGCCTCAGCCTCCGGTAGCTGGGACTACGAGCACCGCCACCGCGCCCGGCTAGTTTTGCTGTTTTTAGTGAGGCGGGGGTTTCACCATGTTAGCCAGGATGGTCTGATCTCCTGACCTCATTGATACCCGCCTCGGCCTCCCAAAGTGCTGGGATTACAGGCTTGAGCCACCGGCGCCCGGCCATTAGTTGCTACTTTGGGGTGAAGTTTGTGATGATACGTTGAGTAAACTGCCTTGAACAGGCTGTGGACAGCGTCTTCCTCCACACTGGTGTTTCTTTAGTGCAGATCTTGTAGGGAAGTGTCCTGCTGTGCGTTGATTATTTTCTGAAGGCTGACAGTTACGGTGAGAAGTATCTACCTGTAGTCTGGCCTTGGGGGACAGTGGGGAAATGGCCGAAGCTGGACTCGTGAACAGCATAATCTTCAGCACAGCTTGTGAAGTGCACCTCTGATCTCTGTGTGCGGGTCTGCTGTGCTGCTTTCATTGACTGCGTCATAGTGTGTCATCTCCAGTTTCGGTTAGCTCGGGGTCCCGGCCTGCTTGCAGGTGGAGTTGGATTGGTGTGCAGAGCCCGCCCACTCATTTTACCCACATTGTCTGTGGCTGCTTTCCTGTGACAGTGGCATAGCTGGGTCGTTGGGACAGAAGCCCACAGGAACTAAAAATATTTACCATCTGATGCGTTGAAATAAGTTGCCTATCTTTAGTTATTACAAAATAGAGCGTGGGAACTTGTGGGCAATCTGATATCTTCTCTGATTTCTTTCCTGATCTTTTACAGTTTTCACCTTCATGTAATTTCACTTTTTTTTTGGAAGACAGAGTTCACTCTCGGATGCAGTGGTGCAGTCTGGGCTCACTGCAATCCCACCTCTGGGGAGGTCAAGCAATTCTCATGCCTCAGCTGGATTATGGATGTTCACCACCACACCTGGCTAATTTCTCTATTTTAGTACAGACGGGGTTTAGATCATGTTGCCCAGGCTGGTGTCAAACTCTCCGGGCTCAAGTGATCTGCGGCCTCAGCCTCCCAGAGTGCTGGGATTACAGGCGTGAGCCGATGCTTAACCTAACAATTTTGTTTTAGCAATTCACTTTCATTAAGTTTTTGCAAAGTTTTCAGCTTACTTTTTCACAGTAAAACAAAACTATTTACATTTGCAGTTGTATTTTATCCCTTTATGTAATATTTAATCAACACATAATTATGCTGATATGCAGTTGGGAACCGTACAGTGGTACGGTTGACCAGCGGTCAGCCGCAGTGGCAACAGAAGCAGGCAGGCAAATGGGAGGGTGGTGCGGCATCTGCAGTGTGCGAGACTGATTGAAATGAGTGTCCTGCGGGCAGTGGGCCTTTGGTTCTGTGAAGCAGTGAACATTGAGCCCAGGCTAGTAAGAGTCAGGACTTGGTTTTTCATGTAATGAAAACAAAAAGAAAACTCCGCCTTCCCTTTCTTTCTTGCTTCTATATCAACCTCAGGTGTCACCTAGATTTCATTTGCTCAGTAGCCTCCCTTGTAGTATTAACCGTGCACATGGGTGGTCTACATTAGTGTGCGTTTTTCATTAGATTATTGTCAGTCATTTAAAATTTTTCATTAAAATGCACAGTTGTTATTTAAATGCATTTGTATTTATTAGGGCAAGTGTGGTCTTGGAGAGATGGTGGCAACTATGGGAAATTGGGCAGAGGTGGTAGTGATGGCTGCAAAACCCAAAGCTAGTTGAAAAGCTTCAAGACTTGGATGTGGTCAGAGTCTGCTGTTGAAGTCAGTTTTCCGTTCCTTTGTGAAAGATGGCCAAGTTTATTCATGGGGAAAAGGTGACAACCAGACTTGGACAGACCAGAGGACATGTTAAGATTGCCAAAACTCTTGAAGGCTGTGAAGGTGAGGTGCAAGCGTAAACTGTTAAAACCCTTCAGGACCGTTTCTTTAGTGATGTTTTAAAGTTTGCAGGTTTTTGTGTTCTTGACCTGACATTCCGTGAATGGACTGTCATTAGAAACTTTGACAGCAAGCTTGGTGCGAGTTGATATATCTCGAAGAAGTGGGTATGTCTCATACAAATGACTTGGAATTATTCTTACCAAATTTAATTTAAACCCATTGAGTTTTACAAACATCGCCACTTTCGTGGCAGGCTGTCGTCCCTCCCGGCAGGCTGGACTCGGGAGGGTTCCCTCTGTGTGGTGAGGTCACCTGTACTTGTACTGCGGACACACTGAGACATGGTCGCGTTGTGCTGTGGGGCCACATTGGTGGGATTGGGTCCACCTGGGATGCTCTGATATGAACTCGTCCTTGGTAGGTGATTCCTGCTTGCTCAGTTGCAAAAGGTGTCCCAGCGTGCATTGTGGTTGGAGGGAACATATGGAAGCCAAGATGTGTAGATATGAGTGCGCCTTCAGTGTGGGCTGTGAATTTTTCAGGCAGAGATGGGGCCTCTTAGAAGACCCTGAAATTCTTCTATGGTGTTCTTACACAGGGATGTTGCAGCTGCTGGAAGTTGGGGTGAGGCCATCAAACTGTGATGGTGGAAGGATTTTTCTAAGGTAAAACTGGGCTTTTCTGTACCACTTGGCCTAGTGTGGTTGGGTGATAGTCTTCATCCTAGTGAGAACTGGTGAAGGGCAGACAAGCTGACAAGAAAGTAGGGAGAAGGGAAAAGGCAGCGGAGGTACATCAGATGGACTCTTCAGGTTCTCTCTCTCAGGGGTGAGCTGACCTTTTTCTTAAAGAGGCGGAGTAATGACTGAAGCAGGACCTGGCTGTGTTCCAACATAGCGTCTTCCCAGAAGCCCGGGCCTTGGGCTGCGCTCTGTGTGTGGGGTCTGTAGTTCGTTGGGTCCTGGTACTACACACATTCTTTTGTGTTTGCTTCTTTACCAAGTGGGTTTGGAAGTGGGACTTTTAAGTGAGACCTGCCAGTTCCTTTCTCCATGAGTTTTATTTTAAAGCATGTTAGTGTCTTGATGACTACAGAGGTTTTGTGTGCCCTCTGGGGGTATGTATTATGTTCTGAGCTTCTGAGATAAGTGGCAGAGTAATAAGTTTCCTCTGTCATTGAATGGTGTTTGTGAATTTCATGTGCCTTCTTGTTTATATTCCCCTCCATTAGTATAGGAAAGCTACGACGGTCATTAGATATAGAAATCGTTTACTTTCAGAGTATTTAATTACTGTTGATAAACACCTTTTGTTGTTGCTGATGTTAACTTATGGTAGGATCCTAGGATAGAATTGTTCCCCTAACTGCAGTGTGGTTTTTCAGCTGAATTATTTTCTTTTATATGTTGACATTTCTGAGAAACACCATTTGTGTTGGTCATGTTAGATTTACCAGGAACGAAAAATAGAATATTTAAACAATAAGTGTTTAAATAGAAACAATGTTTTAACTATTGATATCACCTAACTCTGAGAGAAAAATAGATTTCCTCTTAGGAAGCCTTCCTCAGTGAAGAGTGTGCTGTGTATTGTTATATCTGGGATGGATGAATATGATCTAATAGTTAATTAAAAGCACCTTGTTTCTCTCTGAATGAAAATCTGAATGAGGAAGAGAAAAAAGAACAGGTTCTTTACGTATCCTAGCATTATGATCTTTGTAGACTGTGGGTCCTAACAAACTGTAGCTAACAAAATACAGGAGTTCTAATAACACACCAAAAGCAAATGAATTGTGCTTAATATTAAAGCAATAGATTATCCTCAAGAAGTTAATATTAAAAGCTTTCTGGCCTGAATGGCCGAGTGGAAATACCTATCTTTCTTGCAGCAGAAGTCCTAGGCTTGAAGCTGCATCTGCATCCCTCTTTCCTTGTAGGGAAGAAGGTGATTGATGTGGCTGCCGGCTCCTGCTGCCTGGCTCTGCCTGAGGACATGAGGTCCACAGCTCGGGGAGCAGCGACTTCAGTGCCAGCACTTTGACACCTTGCGTGACCAAGCCAGAACCTGCAGCATTGCGGGACTGGACGCAAACACACAGTGGGAATTGCCTGTGGGCCTGCCCAGGTACGGAATATAGAGCTTGATTTGGTGTTTAGGAGGATTTTGGTTTCCAGTTGTTCATTACCAGTATATAGAAAATGCCACTGAGGGCCGGGCGCGGTGGCTCAAGCCTGTAATCCCAGCACTTTGGGAGGCCGAGACGGGCGGATCACGAGGTCAGGAGATCGAGACCATCCTGGCTAACACGGTGAAACCCCATCTCTACTAAAAATACAAAAAACTAGCTGGGCGAGGTGGCGTGTGCCTGTAGTCCCAGCTGCTCAGGAGGCTGAGGCAGGAGAATGGCGTAAACCCGGGAGGCGGAGCTTGCAGTGAGCTGAGATCCGGCCACTGCACTCCAGCCTGGGCGACAGAGCGAGACTCCGTCTCAAAAAAAAAAAAAAAGAAAAAGAAAATGAAAATGCCACTGAGTTTTGTTTGTTGTTCTTACGTCCCGCAGTTGTGCTAAACTCATTTATTATGAGCTTCATTGTAGTTTCCTTGGGTTTTCTTCATGAACAATTGTACTATCTGTATAGAGGGGCAGTTCCATTTCTTCCTTCCCAATCTGCTTGCCTTTTATGTCTTTTCCCGGCCTGGTTGCCCTGGCCAGGACTTGCGGTGTGAAGCTGAGTAGGAGAGGGGACAGTGGGTGCCCCGCCTTGCTCCGGACTGTAGGGGAGGGCAGTTCAGTCTTTCACCATCAGCTGTGATGTTGGCTGCGGGTTTTTATGTAGATGCCTTATTCCCAGATTAAGGCAGTTTCTTTAATTCCCCCTTTTAGAAGCTTTTAAAAAATCCTGAATAAAATTTGTTAAATGCTTTTAATCATCTCAAATGAAATGGTCCTGCAGTTTTCCTTCTTTAGTGTGTTAGTAGGGTATATTACATTGATGATTTTTCCTTTTTTTTTCTTAAACTTTTTTTTTTCTTTTTTAGACATAAGGTTTCACTATGTTGCCCAGGCTGGTCTTGAACTCCTGAGCTCAAGTGATCTACCTGCCTTGGCCTCCCATTGTGCTGGGATTACAGGTGTGAGACACTGCACCAGCCTGATTTTTAAATACTGACCAAGCCTCGTATTACTGGGATAGGCATCACTTGGCCACAATTTACCACCCTGTTTCTTTTCTTTCTTTTTTTTTTTTTTGAGACAGAGTCTGGCTCTGTCACCCAGGCTGGAGTGCATTGGTGCAATCTCAGCTCTCTGCAACCTCTGCCTCCTGGGTTCAAGCAGTTCTCCTGCCTCAGCCTCCTGAGTAGCTTGGATTACAGGTGTGCACCACCACGCCTGGCTAATTTTTGTTGTTGTTGTTGTTGTTGTTGTTTTTGGTAGAGATGGGGTTTGATCATGTTGGCCAGCCTGGTCTCCAGCTCCTGACCGCAAGTGACCCACCCTCCTTGGCATCCCAAAGTGTTGGGATTAGAGGCGTGAGCCACCGCGCCCGGTCCTGTTCTGTTCCTATCTTGCTAACTTTGACTTGCTAACACGTTGTTGAGGATTTTTCTGTTGATGCTCATCAGGGATGTTGGTTTGTGGTTGTCTTTCTTTGTCTTATACTGTCTTGTCTGACTTTCTGTCAGGGGGAACCTGACGTTATACAAAGTATTGGCGTGTATTCCCTCTGTTCCCGTTTTCTATAAGGGATTGTGTAGAATTAGTGTTATTTTTTCTTTACATGTTTTTGAATCCATCTGAACTCTGAAGATTTCTTTCTGTAAGATTTTAGTCAGCCAGGCTGCATGTGGCTCATGCCGGCCATCCCAGCACATTGGGAGTCTGAGTATGGTGGATCATCTGAGGCCAGGAGTTTGAGGCTTTCACTGGCTAACATGTGGAAACCCCATTTCTACTAAAAATAGAAAAATTAGTCAGCTTGTATGTTTGTAATCCCAGCTACTCAGGGAGGCTAAGGTGGTGAGAACCGCTGAACCCAGGGGAAGAGATTGCAGTGAGCCGGGATTCGGGCATTCATTGCACTCCAGCTTGGCAACAAGATGCAAAACTCCAGCTCAAGGGGAAAAAGATTTTACAAATTCCATTTCTTTAACAGATATAGAACTGTTCAGATTACCTGTTTGTTTCTAGGAGGATTTTCCTGGTTTGTGACGCTCAGACATTGCTTTACTTATCTACATGGTCTGATTTGTACGCGGTCGAAGCCTTTCTCCGGGGTGGTATTCTCTCTTGCTAACCTGTCTGACATCTGTAAATGGCAGTGATGTCCTTCATTCATTCCTGATACTGATAAGTTGTATCTTTTCTGTTTTTCTTTGTCAATTTTGCTAGTTTTTCAATTTTGTTGATCTTTCAAAGAACAATCTTTTGCCTTCATTAATTGTTCCCTTGTTTTTCCTTTTCAATCTCATTGATTTCTGCTTTTGTCTTGGTTTATTTGTCCCTTTGGCTGTTTTATGCCTTCACTTGCTCTTTTTCAGTTTCTATGTGGGAAACGAGATTGCTGATTTACGCCCATCTTTTTGTAATATATAATCATTTGAGGCTAAATTTTCCTCTAAGCAGTGCTTTAATTGGGCCTGTCACCTGGTGTGTTTTCATTTATGTTCAAAATATTTGTAATTTCTGAGAATTGTTCTTTTGACCCATGGATTATTGTTATTATTATTATTATTTTCGAGATGGAGTTTCGCTATTGTTGCACCAGGCTGAAGCGTACGACATGATCTCGCTCACTGCAACCCTCTGTCTCCTCCTGGGTTCAAGTGATTCTCCTGCTCAGCCTCCTTGTTGGGCTGGGACTACAGGTGCCCACACCATGCCTAGCTATTTTTCAGGGAGCTTTTCACCAGAGACAAGCCTGCTGGCCAGGCTGGTCTTGAACTCCTGGCCTCAGGTGATCCTCCAGCCTTGGCCTCCTCCCACAGTGTTGGGATTACAGGCGTGAGCCACTGCACCCAACCTGACCCATGGATTATGAAGTATGTTTTTAAATTTTGAAATGCTTCAGATTGTTCTGTTAATGATTTCTTAGGGAAAACCAACTGTATATGATTTCATTTCTTTTAAATGTGTTAAGATTTATGTCTCAGGATATGTTCTCTGTTAGCAAACATTCTGTATGTGCTTAAAAGCATAAGTGTATGGTTCAGGCTGTGGCTCACACTCTGTAATCTCAGCACTTTGGGAGGCCAAGGCAGGCACATCACGAGGTCAGGAGATCGAGACCATCCTGGCTAACATGGTAAAACCCCGTCTCTACTAAAAATACAAAAAAATTAGCCGGGCGCGGTGGTGGGCACCTGTATTCCCAGCTACTCGGGAGGCTGAGGCAGGAGAATGGCGTGAACCCGGGAGGCAGAGCTTGGAGTGAGCCGAGATCTCGCCACTGCACTCCAGCCTGGGCAACAGAGCGAGACTCCATCTCAAAAAAAAAAAAAAAAAATGTATATGTATTTTGCTGTTGTTGGATGAAGTGTTCTATAAATTAGATCCAATTTATCGATGGTGTTCTACAGTTCTCCTAGATTTTTGCCGATTACTTGTTCTCTCACTATGAAAGGTAGTGTGTGTGTTCTATGCGTCTTAACAATTCGTTGTCTAGTTAGAGTTGCTATTGTACCACTTCAAGTGGATGGAGATCCTCACTGCCATCCATGAATGTGCATTTATCATTTTGAGAGTGAAAAGATTATTAAAATTGCTTTTACTTTTTTAGGTATGGCCAAATGAGATGGGACTAGTGAAATTGGCAGGAAAATTGGAAGCTGACAGTGTGTGAGCTAGACACCCATGAATGCCTTTGGACTGGGCGGTGAGAGGGATGATAGGTGATAATATAAGGCGGCTCCATCACACATGCTGGGGACTTCTGTGGAACAGACCAGCAGCTGCATTTGGAGATTCATTTTCGATTGTCACGTTTCCTCTTAGAGCTTTGCTTGGTCATCGTGTTCTGAGTGGTCCATTGGACTCTGTGTCCCTTTTGTGGTGGACATTTGCTCAGTGACTTTTGAGCAGCTGGATCTCCTGCTGCGGCAGGTGAGGGAGGGGATGGATGGCTCCGCGGACTGGCCCCCGCCCCAGGAGAAAGAGTGCGTGGCCGTGGCAACGCTGAAGCTTCTACAACTTCAGGTGTTCACGATTTCCCTTCTTCTTGCTCCTTTTATAAGTGTCTTAGGGATTTGTAAGAAGGTTTATGTATTTTGAAAGGCATGGGTTTTAGCCTATTCGGTGAAGTATTTTAAAGTAAGATTGTAATGCGCTCATAATGGATGCGAGGCTGAAACAACTTGATCTGGTGATTTTATGTTTGTGCTGGAAGTCAGCCTCGGCACGCAGGAAGAGCGTGCATGGATTGTGTTATTTTTGCTATGATGAGTGTGTCAGCATTCTTCCTGTTTTACTGTTGTTGTGTGTGCAGAAGTGACTGGGTGAGATCACAGGTGATGGGGGGAGGCGGTGCTCAGCTGAGAGACAAACAGCCACTCTGCATTGTGATAATGGAGGTCTGTACAAAAAGCCACCAAGTGTGGAAGCATAGACAAGGGAGAGATTGTTTCTTTGCAGGAGTGTGGAGCTCAGGAATGGCTTCACCAAGGAGGTGACGTGTGAACTGGGTCTTGTGGATAATGTAAGAGTTCTCTAAGTGACAAAGTGAGATGGGCCCTCCAGGTGGAGGTAGGACAGTGTCTGCAATGGCTGAGGAGCTGTGGTGTAGCAAGGTTCCAGGGAACCCAAGAGATTGGGGAGAATGCAGTTGCCTTTAAAAATCACAGACACCACATCCATCCACCTGATGGACTTAGGGAACAATTAAACACCAAAACTAAATGACAGCTTCCCCTGGCTCATGCAGGAGCAGAGTAAGAACTGAGGGAATCCCGCCAAAGAAGAGAGGCTGGGCTCTGGGCAAGCCCTGCAAAGTGGTGATGGTGAAAGGCACAGATGGCAGGGCGCAGTGGCTCATGCCTGTAATCCCAGCACTTTGGGAGGCCGAGGCAGGTGGATCACTTGAGGCCAGAAGTTCAAGACCAGCCTGGCCAACATGGCAAAACCCTGTCTCTACTAAAAATACAAAAAATTAACCGGGTGTGGTGGCGTGCGCCTGTAATCCCAGCTACTTGGGAGGCTGAGACAGGAGAATCACTTGAACCTGGGGGTCAGAGGTTGCAGTGAGCCAATATCGTGCCACTGCACTCCAGCCTGGGTGACAGAGCAAGACTTTGTCTCAAAAAAAAAGAAAAG